>NC_030986.1:5760596-5851506 GCF_000149955.1 Fusarium oxysporum f. sp. lycopersici 4287
AGTCATGCGACGTTACTGTATCTGATTCTCGTGGCGGTTATCGCGTGTTATCTTTTGTCGATACCGCGAACGATGAAGTTTGTTTCAAAGGCGGGAATTCCCAATGCTGTTAGTGTTGTGGCGGCTTGTTTGATCGTTTTGATCAGCTTGGCGGTTTCGGGACCTGCGACTGCGCCGGAGGGTTGGCATAAGGAGATCAAGGTTGTTGGAAACCCTACGTTTCGCGATGGTCTTAATGCGTGCTTGAGAGTTGTATTCTCATACGCTGGCACATTCACATTCCCGTAAGTTCACCTCTTCGAGACCAATGGAGCGAAGCTAACAATAATCAGCTCATACATGGCCGAAATGCGAGATCCCGCAAAAGACTTCCGCTTCGCCCTCGCAGTCCTCGAAATCGTCAGCACCCTCTTCTACATTGCCATGGCCGTCGCCCTCTACTGTCTCGCCGGCGATCTCACAACATCCCCCGTCCTCTCCGCCGCTTCCTCCATTCCCGCAAAGGTCGCCTACGGAATCATCCTCCCAGCCGTCGTAGCAACAGCCCTCTCAATCGGCCACACGGGCTGCAAATACGTCTACGTTACCGCGATGCGACAAATGCGCGCAACGCACCAAGTCACAGACAACAGCATCAAGTCTTGGGTGACATGGATCTTGTCGGTCACAGGATTTTGGGTTCTGATCTTTGTCATCTCGAACGTCATTCCTATCTTTGACTCGATTTTGTCGATTACGGCTGCTACGACGATTCCGTGGTTTACTTATGGATTTGCGGCCATTTTCTGGCTGCATCTTAACAAGGGCCTTTATTTCTCAACGTGGCAGAAAGGTTTGCTCACGGTAGGAAATGTTGTCATGATAGCACTTACGCTGTTCATGAATGCGGGTGGATTATGGGCGGCTATCACTGAGCTGCTGGATCTCTTTGCTAATAACAAGGATGGAATTGGAGGAGTTTTCTCGTGTGGAGATAACTCCATCTTCTGATACAAACTTTATAGAGCGCAAATAGACTATTCATCGTTCATCTTCAAAACTCATTAATGATTACCTGATGTGAACAAGGTACAATCTTGATGCATTGTATCTCATCCATTTTGATAGCTAGATTGTAGTACATATCGACATCGCTACCAGATTGCCAGCCTCAATCAACATGACGCCATTCATTTCCTGTCGCGTCCACTATTCGCACAACCACGGTTCTCTTCAATCATTTCTTTTCACCGTTTTGAATCGTCACATGTCCTCGTTATTTCCCCAAGCCTAAGATAATCCCCATCCATACTGCCAAAATTGCAAACAACACTGCTGAATCGCAGTATCGCCTTCCGTGTTATTCGGAGTTCCTTATTAATCTTCTGAAGAACGGATCAGCATTCCAGGTGCCTTTCAGCTCCATCCGCCAGCCAGTTCCTGGGATCCTCCAGTGCGCGGTCTACCATCTTCTCCATAGCTGCATCATCGATATTGCAGCTTTCGTTCTCCGATGGCATGCCATAATAGCTAGGCAAATCGTCCTCGCCTGTCCGAACTCGAACTTTCCCTAGAACGCCAAGGTTCTGAAGCCAGGCCATGCGTCGATCAAGAACTTGAGGCCAAACATCAATCATATCTGGCTTGATGTACGCTTCCATTGAAAGACCTGACCAGTGTGTATACATCTGAAACTCATGTGTCCAGATAGTGCCGGACTTCGAGCTACTTCCGAACAGAGATGTCGCACCGTTCGTACCGAAAGAATCAATGAAGGAGTAGTCGCACATGATTTCTGTGCAGAAGGTGGCCTGAGCAATAGCTTTGGGGATCGCGATTTCGATCTTGACGCTGTCCGTGGTCGATAGTGATGGATGGCTCAGGATTCGAAGATCTGGCATTCCAAGCAACGCCAGTTCAGTCGGAGAAGGGCGAAAAAAGCCAGATAAGTTCTGCGGGAGCACCATCTTGGTCCCATTGATCATGAAGGGAAAAAAGTCCATGCGTTCATCGACAAGAATCCTGGGATCAATCGCCTTAGCCTCGTAAGTAAGATCGCGCACTCGGCCTGAATCGATGGCGGACTCATCGATGAGGAAAGCACGACCATCGTGTGTCAGAATATCATTGATGTACATGCGTTGTATCACTCGAAAAGGGTGAGCGAAGGCGATACACTGAAGATTCTCGTGAATCTTCAGCCAGTGTTCGAAGTAGGAACACGGCTAGCGAAACGTCAGGAACTGGCTCCTTGACATGAGGTTCCAGAAGCTTGGTAGGGCTGTCCACAATGCTGACCCAAAGTTGAGCAGCGAGGAGCATTGCCGTGGCGTTGAACTTGTCATTGACATGAGCGTTGGCGAAAGCGGCGAGATCTGAGTAAAGTCTAGGTGGGTATCTCATGTTAGAGATGTAAGGAGCATGGTAAAGAAATGTCGCACGTTCATAGTTGATGTGAAGGTGTGGTAAGATGATGGGGAGGATTTCTCGAAAGCGGCGATTTCCGGGTCCATGGGGTCGATCAGGTTTGACGCATTGTTCGAGGTTGGGCGTCTTTCGGTAGGGAACTTGCGTAATGGTTGGTGGCTTGATGCGAGCCACGACAACAGGAGCTTGTTCATTAAAGAGCGACCGAGCTGATTCAAGAGCCATGTTCTTCGCGTCTTCAACAGTGATATCTCCATCAGCAAACGCGATCTCCCAGCTCTTTTCAATCAATAGTTGTTTCACCGCACGAAGATTTCCGGGTACAGTAAGAGCATGATGAAGAATGACCTCCGATGGCGAGAGGGTCCCTTCAGAGGGGACTTCGAGTTCTAAACCAGAAAGATCATCAACATCCGAGTACATGTCGAGACGCGCGGCATCTGCGCTCGCGAGAACCGGTTCCAGCGTATACGCAGAGTAACCGACCAGTAAACGTTGTGGAGTCGAACAATCACCGGAATCTTCAGAGTAGTGCTCATGTATCGATTGATATCGGTGCTCGAGTGGCTGAAAGTAGTCTCTATCCCAAAGGAGTGTGCCGCGGTTCAGGATGCTGGTGATGATCCATTCGCCTTTGGGATGCCGGTTACCATTGAAGTAACCGCCACCGTGAAGATTTCCGACTGTATTTGCGATGACAGCACCTTCTTCACCCACGACAGAAGCTTTCTTCCCTTTGATGATGGTGCGCGCACCTTTCCATGGAGGTGGCTCTCGAGGCATGATGGCGATGCTGGTGATGAGTGACGTTAGCAAGCGCGAAGATGCGAGAGGGGTGAGCACACTCACGTCTCAGTCTGTTGAAATTGGGCTCATCACTGAGCTGTCGCTTTTTGGAATACGAAGGGAGAAAAGGTTGTAAGAATGGCCTTGAGTGTCAGGCTATCGGCGTATCAAAGTTGCCGTCACTTCTGAGGCGGTCGCGGTGTTGTAAGCGGTTTGCGCGATATCGAACTGGTGTTACAGAGGAGTAAAGACGAGAGGCGCTTTGTTTGAGTCGCGATACGGAGAAAGAAGGAAGTCTGTTGTTGAAGAGAAGGCTCACGTGATCCTAAGACTTGGGATGAGGCGATGGTATCACGCGGCGACGGGATTCTAGCTGGCAGTGCCAAGCACAGATAAGGGTGGCCTGAGCCAGTTTAGGAGATCTGTCGATACCTACTTTGTGAGACGCCCATAGAAACTGCTTAAAGAGGCCATTACCTAGGGATGTTGGTTTCTTATGTCAGAATACAGGTATTCACCTTCTAACACATTGTTCGAGATTAGAAAGTTAACAGAAAAGTCGTATAACAAAGATAGTATCAAACCTGGATTCTGATTCTGGTTGAGATCCTACTTGACATATACATGAGACGGAGGGTCGACCAAACGAAGCCCATCCGAAGATGGGTAACTTCAAAACACAGAAAGAGCCATTCAAGATGGTACTGCGTTTTGCTCCGCATCACTTCGACGTTTTTGAATGCTCATCCTCCAACATGGAGGGCCTAGCGGACTAGAACATCTTTGTAAGGAGTGAGGTACTGCACCATCACTATCGTGTCCTTATTATCTGCGCTGAATGCCCAAAGTTTAATCTTATGGCCAGCAACCATCTACATAGTAGCTGCACTATCATGAAGGGCCTCAAGATGCTGTGCATCTGTTTAAGGATGGAGGGTTATGCACATCGAACTAGCCTGCCTTCAACCCGTTTAGCGTAGTGCAACATGAAAATTGAACTGTATGATTTTGTAGATCACTTCTTCTGGCAACTAATCGTACTATTACTCATCTGCCCTGGGCTTTTCCGCGTACGTGTACCTGGCGTTCTGATTATCCCCATTTACCTGAAATCCGCCTGAGCAATGATTTTGATTCCCCCTTCCACCGTGATAAAACTGATTGCCCGATCCGCTATTGTTCAATACCACTCCAGCGCTGCGATCTTCCTCCAGGGAAGGGGGGAGTTTCTTCACTTCTTCTAGGGCCCGCTGCAAAGTCTCGATGTTGTCTTGGCTTACAAGAGGATCCACTGCCACGAGGCTTGCGTTGGTGAGTAGCTCTACCATGATCGTCTCGACTTTCTTCCCATCGCCACTCTTGACCGCCGAGGTATAGCGCTCCATCTTCTCTCCATCTTGTGTAACTGTGTCAAAAAGATTCTCAATGGATCGTAATTGTCCACAGCCCTCGTCTGAGACATGCTTTACGACCGGGTATAGCTCTTTCAGTTGTTCTGTTTCCTCCTTGCTTGACTTTAAGTGATTTCGTGCTGAGCTGAAAACTTGCTCTACAATTGGGAGATGCTTTGCCACTATCGAGAAGGCTTTGGGGATATCCGGAGCACTTTCGGCTATGCAACATGATTCTATCGCCTGACCAAGCACGAAAATTGTCGTCTCAAGAGCCCTCAGGGCTTGCTGCTTGCTAACTTCTGGGTTTGACATTTTCGGTTGAGCCGCTTGTTATCTGGGGTGAAATTTATTGATACGTAGGATTGCTGATAGTTGGGCTATTGGAACTTGAAAAGTAATCTCGATGGATTTTCAGATGGGAGATTGCCGACGAAGTGACATTCATACTTGACCTCAATAAAAGGAAACCTCTGCAGCTCAGCCACCGCATAAGACTTGGCGGCATAAGCGCTCGGCGCAAGGATTAGGTGCTATCCCCGAGTCGCTGACTCTCAAGGCAGGAACTCAATCCTAAACGACATAAAAGGTTCGGTAATTTTAGGATAAGTTTAGACGATCTTTTGACTACTTGTTTTTGACAGGTATGGAGTTTTCTTGCCCTCTGCAGATGGCTGCATGCGTGACGAGGGGGTTGCATGCTGACTGCATAAATACCCCCGCTCGGGCACAACGCCAAAACAAAAAAGGACAAGGCATAATCCTATTGTGTTTTGGGATTTACAGAGGTTTTCAACCCTCGGCAAAAAGCCTTACAGTCACAGCCTAGCCAGGTTGTAAATCACTGCTGCTAGACAAGGTTAAGCATTCATTCACCCCAGTCACAGCACCCCTCCGCATCATAGACTCATCTGAGGGATTAAAGCAGCTGAGATACTACCATGTCGGGAGCAGAGGTTCTGGGCGTCATTTCCGGTGCCATCACTGTTATCGAGGCTACGATCACTCTTTACAAGACCGCCAAGGACTCTTCGGGTCTACCCCCATCACTTCGAGATGCAGCGTCTCGCCTCCCCCTCATACAAGAGAGCCTCACGATAGCCGCTCACGGCATCCAAAAAGACTCTCATCCACCACAATCCTACGCTGCCCTTGAAGCCGTTCTGCAAGCATGTAGCGACAAAGCAACGCAGCTCCATCATATCTTCGAGGCCATGGTGCCCCCAAGTGGAGCGACACGAACGCATAGATATCTTAGGGCTGTGAAGTCTTTTCCTCAGGTTGACAAAGCCAATATGCTGGTTGAGGGGATCCTTGGGGATCTGCAGGTTCTCACGCTGAATCATGTTGTCAAGGCTGCTACGAGAGATCAGATTAAAGAGTTGATGGGCGTGGGAAGGGATAGAAGTGCGGGTAAGGGGCCATCGATGGTGCTGAATAACACTGGGATTGGGAAGCAGTATGTTCATACAGGAAAGGGAGATCAGAACATTGCAAGCAACACGGCCACGCAGGTTAACGGGAACTTCCATGGCGGAACGTTCAATTTTACGCAAACATGATCCATTTATCAAGATGAAAGTCTGGTATACAAGTGATGAGAATTGTGTTAGGAACTTCTATAATTCATCATAATAGTCATCGCCATACAGTCCATATCCGGAATTCGAACCTTCAAAAGAAGAGTTTGAGGATGATTCCTCAAGCCAAACTCTGATCTGATTATGTTTCTTACTCTGGTGCCCTGGAGATTTAAGCACATCGATCGCTGACCAACCCTGTGCATTCCTTACATGGCGGTCGGCTCCCTCGGACAAAAGCTGTCGCGCCTCAGGGAACATTCCGAGATGAACTGCTAACATCAACGGCGTGAGCCCAGCATGATCCTGTACGTCCAAGTCCGCTCCTGCTTCCTTGAGCAGCCTAATCGTGTGGCTGCTCGCCTCGGTGCTGTTGACTGCATGATGGACAGCCGTGTAACCTTGTTTGTCTGGCATGTTAATATCCAGAGATTGATTGATGATCAATTTGACGCCACCTTCAAAACCTAGCCTGGCAGCATGATGGAGTGCCGTCACGCCAGCTGAATCTTGAAGTTCGAGAGATGCCCCATTGTCAACGAGAGCTCGCACCATGGGCTTATTTCGTCGTAAGGTTGCGAGTATTAACGCTGTGTTACCCTTAAAATCAGGCTCGTCAATGACCTCCCTCAGAGAACATCTTGATGCAAGAAGCCTCACTACCGCCTCCGAGCCTCCCAGCACTGCATAGTGGAGTGCAGTGAATCCAGCCGTATCCTTCATCCCAGGCTCGACGCCATTAGTAAGGAGGAACTCCACGTCCTTCACCCGTCCGCTATAAGAAGCTCGATGCAATCTAGTCATGCCTTTCTCATCCACCTCATTGATATCGGCCCCATGCTGACAGAGCAACCATGCAAAAGAATATTCAGCCTTTTGCAGTGCCAGATCAAGAACATTGGGGATGTTGATGTGCCTGAGCTTCACATCGGCTCCATTCAATATCAAAAGCCAGACTACGCCAGTGCTCCTGAACTCAATGGCATAGTGCAGAGGTAGCCACCCCTTTGCATCCTTCTGATCGACCTGGGCGCCTTTTTTGATTAGTAGCCAGACCAAGTCCTCGTTCTTCTCACAAATAGCCTGGATGAGCGGTGTCCATCCCTCAGGGTCCTTTTCGTTCACATTTGCTCCGTGCTCTATCAACAATCTGATCGCAGAGTGTTGTTTGTAATAAAAAGCCCAATGAAGAGCAGATTTCCCGTCTTTTACATCTCGTTGATTGGCATCAGCTGGGTTTGGTTGCCGCTCTAGCAAACGTTGGAGGACTACTGAGCTTCCACCTTTAACGATATGGAGCACTGGTAGCCACCCATCACTCGTAGGGCGATTGAGATCCACACCTCTGTTCAGGAGAAAGTGTATCAGGCAGTAGACGTGATTCCTCACTGCGTCTCTGAGAGGCGTCCATCCGTCATCAGAAGAGCTATTATTATGGCTCAACTTATGAATCATCTCGTGAGCATGATAAAAGACCTCCCTCAGCGAAGTCCATCCTGCTGTAACCTCAACGTTAACATCTTTCTGACTTTTGATCAGCAGAAGAGCTATCGAAGTCGGGCCATAACGAATAGCAGATGATAAAGGCGTTAGCCCCTTGCTCCCTTTGAGATCGATCCTAGCTCCTCCACGAATAAGAGAACGGACAGCTCGTAAGCCCTCAGTGGTAGGTCCCATGAGTAACTTGTGCAAAGATGTATCACCAGACTTGTCCTGAATGTTGGTGTCTGCAGACTTTTGGACCAAGTAGGTTAGAAGCTTGTGTCTGCCAAGTATTGCCGCCCAGTGCAAAGCCGTTTGACCGTTTGAGGATCGAGAATTGATGTCTATGCCAGACTTCAGAAGGCGTTTGATCCATGTGAGGCGATTGAAGTATACCGCCGCGTGTAACCCGGTCATCCCGTCAAAGTCGCCGCCCGAGACTCCTGGAATCAACCCGAATGCTCTGGACAGACTGACACTGTCTGACAAGAATCTCTTTACCAGTTTCTGCAACTCTGAGTCGAAGGGCTTGCAAATGTGGGAACACCAATAAGTTGCAGAGTAGACGAGAAGTGGGCTGTGCAACGGACCAGACCCTTTCAGCAAAAGAGACGTTAAGCATATTTTGGCTATTGTCAAGTCCGGGTGCTTATAGAAGACTTCATGTCTCTGTAGGTGATTCTTCAGTGACTCGTGCACAAGTCTTAAAGTCTTTGTTTCGTGATCTTCCACTATCAAGCCAGCACAGGAAGACAGAATTGCATCTCTCGGTGGCCGTGAGTCTTGGTATTGAGTTCCCTGACTTTTCTGTATGGCGAAGCTATCACGGACCTGATCCACGGTCAGGCCAACTTTAGCATTTACCGCCCAAGTAAAAACGTGCTTGGCTAGTTCGGTTTCGAAGGTGTTGTCACTGGAAAGAATCCTTCGAATAGATGCTTCAAAGGCGCGTGATGACGAAGCAGGTAGTTGTTTAAGGGCCTCTTTGATATCTGTCAAGGTACCCTGGTTACTGAGGTCATGTAGGTGAAGCTTGGCTAGAAGGAACCTAGGGTTGCTTAGTCTTCATATTCGAATGGGTAATATCTCCCTAACTTACATTCCACTCTTCAAAGTCAGCTCAGTAACCCTGGTAATCACTTCATCTTGGTAAGCTGCATCTGCCAATACTCGATGAAGTTCCAAGTCCCTGTTGATCTGGTCTGCGACATATCTTCTTATATCGCTCTCATGTGGTGTTATATGTAGTCGTTGACTAATTCCAAGGTCGCGTATAAGGGAGTCACTTCTCGAAGTAAAGAGAACTCGAACATTCTGCGGCAACTTTCTAAGCGCTTCTTGCATTCTCTGCCGAGTTCTTTCTCCCTCACTATTTGTGCAGCTGTCCAAAGCATCAATAATCAGGTAGACTATTTTAAACTTCGAGGCCTGCGCTTTGAACAAATTGAAGTATTCTATTGGGTGAATGGGAGCTGTACCACGAAATGAGTTGTTATACTTGTATTTCAGATCTTGAGCGAGATCTGTAGTCCCTTGATGTTGTAGAAGTTGGAGAAGCAACGTTGACCATATTCGGGCAGCTGGAGGCGACTTATCATCTCCCTCATGAAAGTAGAAGTAGATGCAAGCAGTATCACTCTTCTCTTTGATCTCAGCTTTTATGGCATCTATTATGAGCGACCTGAGTTGTAAGCTTGGGCTTTGGTAGCGAGTAGATGGGAACGAACATAAGCACTGTCTTTCCGGATCCCACTTCACAACAGCGTCTTTAGCATGAGTCCCATGGTTTATTAGCTTTATGGTATAACTCACGAATCCCGTAGATTCCAAGACAGCGATGAGACGTGATAGAAGGGTCCTGCCACTGTTGTATCTCCTGGTTATCAAGTATCCATTTACCAGTGTCCGGTGTCGCCTGGTTAACAATTTCAAGGTGCTGACGATTAACGTCCAGAGGTGAGCATTCAGCCTGGCGCATCAACCAGTCAATCAAGACGGTTGCTTCAGAATGTTAGTGCATATCCTGTACTGCCTTTGTATAACTTACCGGTTGGCTCATTCGGCTCAGTCTTGGATGCTCTCAGGGCTTGAGCCAGATTCCAGACAGATGGGATTCCTTGAACATCTGTTTGCAGGTTGAGTGCAAATGTAGTGTACTGTCGGTGATCGCTACGATCGTTGAACTGAACGCCATTACTGCTCACCACGTTTTGGTCTCCATCTCCAGGGCCCAGATACTGACATCCCGATGCATGATTCTGGGCTGAAATGTCAGGCTTTGACCCTCCAGATATTGTTGATGCCATTTCGTACGTCTGTCAACCATCAATCTTTGGATATTGGAAGCATAGAAGATCTTTTGACTCATCTATCTGTCTCTGCCTCGGTTGCAAGAACAATTGTGTGATTGGAATCAGGCTGAGACATAGGCATAAGCACTAAGTCTGTCGGTTATAGAGATCCCTGCTCTGGTATCGGAGGCCTGGGAGGCCAAACGTGGGGGCCGGAAACCCCGGCGCTTAAAAGGCAGAAAACTTGAGACTCTGAATTAAGGGTCGGAAACAATCTAACCAAAAAGCTCACTGAGCTCATCAAAATCTATTCTAAATTAACCTAGAGCTGTCCAAGCTTTTTCGTCTCTTGGAATTACGCTCTGAAGTCTTCTGACACGCTCAAAAGGCAGGCCATTCTGCAATGCTTACTTGGTGCATACTCAGCCGCACGCCAAGAAACGCCCGAACAGGACAAAGATCCATTGTGAGACCATCCAGGGGGGTTGAAACTGCCTTGCCGCTGCAACCTTCCCAGCTTGCCCTGAGGTCTTAGAGGAATCTCTGAAGGCAACTCTGCGCTACCTTCTTTCTATCCAACAACATCTTTCTCCATCTCATTCCACTAGTTAACTTGCTAGATCACACCGCTATTCTACTGTCAAGTTGTCCCAATCTTTAGTGCAAGCTCCTGGGAGGATTGTCCAATATCATGCTCAAACAAAGACCATCAGGCCCAGTCCGTTTCAAACACCAGCGTCCCTCGAGCAAGAGGACAACAGTGGAGACAGATGTTTCTTCCGAAAACAACGAGCAGAACTACAGTGATGACTCTGGTGATTGGTTTGACGACGAAGACGAGATTCAACCATCCGATAGTGCTTCAGCTTCTGCAGCCCCAGAGAATCCGTCGACATCGTCAACTGCTCGTGACACAGATCTGCCAAAGCATCACAATACGAAGGATATGTCTCAAGGCTGGAGTAACGCTGGTCTAGGTGGTCACCCCTTGGTTCAACATCAGTATACATACCAAGGTGCGGGTCAAGCACCAACTCAACCACAGCATCCAAACTATCAGCCAACCGAAGGATATGGAACGCACGGAATGCATGATCCTAGGTCATATCCCTCTTACAACGTACAATATCCTACGGCCCCAAACATGCAGGGTGTTGGTGTATCTGGCAACGGCACCCAACCAAATGTCTATCCATACGGACACAATGTTCCTCCAGAGCATCATCAATATAACCAACATGTACCTTTTGGAACCTATGCACCAAGGATTCACAACATTCAACCTCGCATACATACAGGTCTATCTGTAGCATCATCTCCTCCCCCGACCCCCCGACCCAGAATTCCTTCTCCGCCGAGAGAAGATCCAGAGAAGATGGCTCTATTAGCACAGCTTAATGAAATTAAAACCATGGAGGCGAAGGCAAAAGCAGCTGAAGAGCAAAGGGAGGCAGAGGCCAAGATTCGAAAGGAAACTGAGGAGGCTTTTCACCGAAGAATGGAGGACATGAGACTCGCCCAAGAGGAAGCTAAGAAGGAAATCGAAAGAGCTAAGCTCGATGCAGAAAAGGCAGCAAAAGAGAGAATGGAGACCGAAAGACAAGCTCAGGAAAGAAGAGCAGCAGAACATGCCCGAACCATGGCAGAGGCTGAGAGAGCAGCCGTGGAGAGACTGCGGGCTGAACGTGAAGCGGAAGAAGAGAGATCAAAGAGATTCAACGAGTTTGCAGTGAATCTTGAAAAGGAAGTCAGATTGAAGGTGGAAATGGAGAAGAGAGCTGAGCTTGCGGAACGAGATGCAAAGGTAAAGCAAAGTGAAGATCTTGAAAGGCTCGCAAAATTGAAGATGATCCAGAGCATGGACGAGATCGTGAATCTAACCAAGAAGCGAGTCCTGCACGATTTGGTCACAGACGGAGAATCTATAGGATCAAAGGAGAGGCAGGGATGGTTGATAGAGACGCGGAATGAAGCAGATGCTGAGAGGAGTATGTTACCGACAGAGAAGGGTCAGCTCTCGATACCTCGATCCAGTACACAGCCACGCCACGCCACTGTCTCAACTGTACGCTCTGCATCAAGCGCTTCGGTAAAGCTCCCAGGTGTCTCACCGACTCCTTCATGGAAAGGGAAGCATCCTGAAGCTCCTGATCCGTGGGGTTCAGGATCTGAAAGCGGTGATGAGGGGACTACCAGCAGACCCGGAACCAATACTCAACATCCCTCTGAACCCGTACGGAATTCTCAACGCAGTATGTTTGAGAGACAGCAGCAACAGGCATATCAAAAAGCAGATACCTCGCGGATTGAGGATTTGGTTGACCAGATAGCTGATGCTGTCATGGATAGACTAATGCACTCTCCATACAACGAGATCTTGATGCACCGCCCTCCACACACTGGTCAATACTCTCGCCGACACGTCCGCCCCAGACCAGACCCTTTCACTACAGCTCCCAATCCATTCCCGAGCGCCAGGCATTTCAGTAATGGGGAAACACTGGAAGTGGAAGAGACATCAAGTTACGCCCAAGGTCCACCTCCATGCGGGCCGTCCCGACGATTCTACAAGCCCCCTAAACCAGCACGTCTACGAGGACGAAGCATCAGGGGCACGAATCCAACCCCATCTCTAGACCTGGCTCCTCGCGAGACACTATCATCACAGGATGTCCCTATACCCACTGGCAAGAGCAGATCATCAACACTACGCAGCCCACCGCCAGGTCCTCCGCCACCTCTAGAAGATTGGCTCAACAACAGTGCACAGTTCGGATCGCAGACTAGCTATTCGGAAGTCGACACTGTGACTCAAGAGACTTCTACAATCCATGGTATAACGCCTGATAGTAGTGATACAGCTTGGAAACATCCCGAGCCATGGATCCAAGACGTTGTTTCTGAGCCTGGGGATGGACATAACGTGAAGAAGGGGTATGGAAAGTTGCATAAGGACAGGCTGGATGCTTATTTAGCAGGCCAAAAGGAGGGTGATAATCTTCAGAAAGCGTATAAATATGTTTTCCAAGATGTTGAGCCAGTACCGGCAAGTCTGAAAATGGGAGTAGGATACTAGATAAGATATAAAACGACGTGCTGTATTGTAATCAAGAATGTGATAGGCAAGGAAGGGGCCAAGGTTGGGAAATAGGTATAAATAGAAATTCAAGATTTTAACCCTAAAAGAAATTATTATAATTGAATAGTAAGTATATTTATAGTTTTAAAACTTAAATATTAGACCTTTCTTTAACTTATAACTATTAGTATTATATATAATTCTTATATTACCTTCCTATATAAGATATTAATACATTTTAATTAAATAATAAATCGCCGCTCTACCTCGTATAAAACAAGGCAGAAAACCAATTCTACAATAATTGATATTGCTATCAACTACTAGCCTTTTCTATACAAGGCTTGGTCTTGCAGGATCTGTAGCAATTTCATCTAACTTCCTCAGAGCTTTCTCCAGTTCACTTACCACCTCTTCTTCCTCTGTCTCTACCGTTAGGCTATCGCCACACGGTGGAAGCTTTGGGCCATAACACTCCCATACAACTCCAGCTGCCTCAGCTGACTGTCGTTGAGTCTCTGTCAGGACATATGACTTGATTTCTCGATCGAGAGCCTCCATTTTTGGAGCCCAATACTCTCGTGCAAAGGATAACAGATCAGCATAATTACCACGCTCTCTTCCAAACTCCGTAACGAGTTGTTCAAATAGCTCTAGTCGCGAGGTGTCCTCTTCTTCAATCTCGTGACGATCTCCTGTCGATAATGGACCAGAGGCCTCCTCACCACAGGCATTACCTAAGCAGCAACAAGTATGACGAAGATCAAGGATCAAAAACGTAAAGTGACGCACAGCCGCGCTATCAATCCAATGTTCCTTGGCTAGGTCGTAGCCAACATGGCCTAGTAGACCACACAGATATTCAAAGCGTTTAAGGACACTATTTATGGTTTCGGAAATCCTTAACTTGAAAACCCAAGTCTGTTTCCGATTTATGACAGCTAGAAATTTTGTCAAAGGCGTGCATCCTTTTGGGGAACATTGGCATCGGCAGTCGTCAACATTATCTTCCTCAAAAATGATGCTTGAGACTTTTGGTGGCAGAGAGACGCGATGTCCACGCTGAAAAGACCATTTACTCGTGCCGAGGTAGGTCATGAAGTAGTGCGCTGCTGTTGTACGGCCCCATAGAGTCGGGACAGTGGAGTGGAGATCCCCCCCATGATCAACCAACCAACAGATATATGATGAGAACAAGAAGTCTTGACGGCGAGGGCCGTAACGACTAGAGCTCAGCCATTCCGCTAGCAAGCGAAAGACGTCATCAAATAAAGTCATCGGCATAAGGAAGCCACTTTGCAGTGCAGATTCAGCAACTTCGCCATGGGAGATAAGCAGGTAGATTGATTTGGAATCCTCTGGACTCTCAGCATTGTCGTACACTTTCAGATGCATCGGAACATGGCATTTATTTGCCTCCAGGCGCCGCTGGGCCTGGGCCGCGTTCTGATCTAGAATACCAGCTTGGCAGAATTTCAAGTTTTGTCTTTCTGCTGGAGTGAGCTCGCGCTGTGCTAGTGTTCTCAGCTCCTTCCTTCGCAAGGCTAGACACCGGATGATATTCTTTTGGCTCTCTATGCAGCTAGGGATGTTGTGACTCCACGGTAGTTGCATGGCTCGTTGGACAGAATTTGTGAAAATCGCCGATTCGGAGTGGAGTAGTACGTTGAGGACTTCGCAGCCGTTACATACTTTCGATCCCGGTTCTTTTCCAGGTTTACGAGCATGAAATAATGCGTCGGTCGCATGATCGATTGCATAATGACCGTTATTATCTTTAGTGTTTAGCACCTTGCGATCTGCATGATTGACAAGCACTCTCAAGATCGTCGCATTCTGAGTCTGAACCGCGATGTGTACAGGCGTCTGACCAAGATAATTGATCTCATTGATGGATGATGGATATTTCTCTAGAAAGTCTTTGACCTTATCCTGATTTTCCATGAGGATGAGCCTACTGAGCTGACCAAATTCGAGATCTATCAAGGTTAGAAAATATGAAAGAATCAATGTTGGCAACATGAAAGTCAGAGCAAACTACTCACAGTTGGATATTTCTGGGAAGTCTTTAACTAAGTCAAATTGCTGCTGAGGGCTGTTGTAAGAGAATGGAGACGTGCAATCTTGACCTGCAGACTCATCACACCTGGACAGAAGAGAACTGATCGCTTCGCCAGACATTGTGGAATTTAGAGTTATCATATTTTGGCAAAGCTGCGCTAGAAGTGGTGAACTACATGGCTTTTGCGATTAATAATCTTGCTTCTGTAAAATTCATTCCACCGAATACATGCGTTTATAGATTTGATAAAGACATACCTTGTTCTTGATTTTGGATGTGTGGCAGGATTGATGAAAGGGGCCAGCATACAAAAGACCTGTAGAGCTTCATGACGAAAACAGTGTTCGCCCGAAAGGAGAATCTAGTGGAGATAAAGTCAGTGTAGGTCCTGTTGGAAGCATAGAAACAACATACCCAGAATCTGGATGTTATGCGATCGACGATCGATCGACCAGATCGGTCCACATCGGTAATTGACGCCCTTCTGTTGGCAAAACACCACTTGAGTCGCCTGTAACATGACAATAAGAATGCCTCACTGTCTCCATTCCTAGGGAGATATTGATGATCCATCGCCATCGCTACTTCTACAATCTTGAAGGAAGGGGACTGGTCTCTGTCGACCGTTTCAACCCAGGCAAGACTTTGACCGAAACCCATCCCACCGGTACCTGCTGTAAGGAAAAGCGAAAATTGGTTGCCGGTTCTCCAGCGGTTGTCAATAAAAGGGATAGGAAATTTCAATGTCCGCTTTGTTTGTTGTTTAAGGGGTTGCTGCGTTGAAAGCGGGCACCCAGGTGAATGATAGTCTGTGAAGCTCATTTCATTTTCGACAATGAAAGGACCCCATTGTCGCCTTTCGCGCCGTTTATATTTCTTTCGGCAGAGGCAGAAGGAATTTATCGTCCAGACATTCCCATTTTGGTATCTTGTTGATTTAATTCCCGACACCGGCGTGTTGGACGTTGGATCTCGCAAGCATACGGTGCTGTCGAAAGCCGTTTGGGCGATATTTTCATCCCTATCAAGGATCAGACTGTTACAATCTGACCTATCGGGGTCGGGAAGTCGACTAAGTATATTGCAGAGAGTCTGTTGTATACCTTGGATGGACATTTGGGTAACATAACCACTCTTCCTGATCGCTGGACTTAGCATCTATCCAAAGTGAGGCTGGTAGTAGTTCTCTCACACTTGCAAAATATCTAGGGCGAACTGTAGAACGCTGATTGCATTGAATAATTGTTTCTCCAAGTTCTCCAAGTTTTGCTTTTTGAATGGATATTTGAGTTTGACATAAAGGGTCCTGGCCTTCGAAGTGCGACTGTTGGGTTTCAGATCCTGACCTTTCAATTCTGCAACCATCTTTGACAAATCGTTGATGGCGCCCGCACAATTGGCCTGGCCTTGGTTGATCGCTCTTTCAAGGTCTGTATCACTAAACCCCGAATTAGAAGCCCAGGTCCTCAGCGCGATTAAGGACGATTGAAAGTCTCGCGCATAATTCTTTGCGCGATTGAGATCTTCATCCCGGCCTTCAACGCTATCTAGATACTTAGATATCTCGGTGAATAGCTGAAGCCCCAGGGAGACTGTTCCGAAAGCGCTGCCGGCAATGCCGAAAGCCTCGGCCATGCTGGGAATGAGATGCAGGACAAGTTCAAAGATGGTTATTGCGGGTGATAATGAGGGATATCTCGAAGTTTGGTGAAATGGCAAACAACCGTCCATTTAAAGACTAATTGTATGCTGCCCATGTTGGGCTCCAATTACTAGGTGAGATGATTAACAGTAGTGGCTGTGTAATGTGACTGCACAATCCGGCTGTATTGTAAATACAATAATGCGAATCGTGGTATACGTGGTCCAATTACAACCTTGACATACGCTTGCCTGCATGAATATTGATTATTGCGGTGTGGGGTAGAAATGGGTGAATGGCTGACTTAAGTCACGAAGATTTCCTCCGCCACTGCTTGGTGCGGAAGACATGGCTAATCGACTGCTCACGGGTCGCGACGCACCACGCGTTGGCAAGCGCTGGGCTATGAACTTCGTCAAGTGAATCCTCGAGATCCTTCAGTTCAGGAAGGTTGGCAAGTTTAGGAAGAGGACAAGATCAGGACCACATATTGCCTTCCAGAAGCTTGAGTTAATTGGAAATTCTCCTGGGTTTGATTCAGGCATAGGGAAAGTAAGCCCTGGAATGACAGCTCTGCAATGGGCGTTGGCATGCCAATGATCATGGCAGGACCTCGCTGTTGGCGCTAAGGTGGAAGACCCAAAATGCGGAGATCTGGCATCCCTATTATGGCCTGCTCAGTCTGCGATAGCCTTGGATGCTGATGGAGGTCTTAAGGTGTGTAATACTGGCTCCATTCATAACGAATGGGAAACTCCTGACACTTTCTCCAACAGGAAACCTTTCATGCTTTGATGGAGTCTGGAGGACCAGACATTTGGACAGAATGTGGTTTGATAGCGTCGAAGTCTCTGAAACTCATTCCCACGTTCACCAACCATCTCTTTCATCCATCGACATGGGCGGATGGATCGGAGATATTGGAGGTACTCATGGATCTTCAGCCAATGTCTGAAGTTGACGAGGAAGACTAGAAGGCTGATAGGGGAGAGGTTGCGAATGTCTCCTCCAAACCATCTGGACACTCCATGATGTCGAACCAAAGTTGAGTCGCGAAGAGCAGTGCGACTGCGTTGAGCTTGTCCCTAGGGTGGGCCGGTGCAAAGTCGTCCAAGGCCACATAGAGCTCCTCTGAATATGTCATGTTAGACATATATGGTCCTTCATAAATGAATACTCTGGGCCGCCCATGTTTGTTGAGCAGGAACTTTGATGCTTGAGGGAGAACCTCACTTAGTGGCCGGTTTTCAGGGCCAGCTCCCTGCTCCGGCTAATATATAGTTGACGCGATACTCGTTATTTTCATCCCCTTGTCGATCGCGGGCTTTATCAACGATCTCAGAGCAAAGGTCGAAGTTTAGCGTGATGCGAGGAGTGTAAACACCAAGTCACGGCGCTCAAAACTGGGACCGAGGAGGCGTTGCAATTGCCTGATCTGTCCTGCTGTGTCGCTACCAACAGTGTTGGCAAGTCTGTCTGCCATGTTCTGTGGCATACGGAGTTGGGCCATCAAAATTGAAGGGACTGTCACCTCCCAAAGGGGAGGGAGGGGGAATATGCCCTACAGGGCGGGCTGTTAGAGTCCTACAGTATCTCATACAGTAGTTAGCAGAGGCGACAAGGACAGAAGGCTGTGGTAGAACCCACGGGCTCCCGGGGGCTTTGCTCCTTGATGCCCATGTAGGAGAGGGAGAGACTGTGGCAAAATATTGTATATAGGTCGATTGGTAGTGAAAGGCGAAATATGCACGTGGAGAGGGTTGCCTTTTTGATGGAGAAGGTGACGGTAGTATATATAAAGTTGATGATGATAATGCTGCTGGCGAAAAGAAGAATCAGCTAGAGCTCTAAAACATATGCGGGAGGAAGTCGCTCACCTGGCTCAAGCTTCTTGAGAGCCCACCCCTTCACGTACGCGGCACCGAGGATGCGGTCATGGTGTGACAGTCTCTCTGAGGTCGGGACATCGAGATGCTGAACTTGATCCCATGTTGTAGAGATGTATGATAACATTGCGAGGGAGACGATGAAGAGTTCAAGAACGAGATGAGCTGCGGAGTAATTTCAGGCTGAAGAGAAATCTCCAAGCAAATGGAAAAACAGAAAAGGATCTTCCGCCTGGCCATCTTACGCAGCCTCGCTAAAGCCTAGACCAGATTGGTGTTACACATACTTGTTGACACTGCCAGGCGTTTCCTAACAATCTGTTGATCTGGCTTGCGCCTGAAGCCTGGCTATGATATGCTTAGTTAAGCAAAGTACAGATATAAAGGCTTCCATTTTCATCTCCTTAGCCTAGCTTACCTCATGTTTGTCTGAGCAAGCACCCTTCCTGTCTAGTCACCAACAAGCCTCTACTCCAGAATTGACTTCGCTTACATCAAATTGTCCTCTGCTTGCACAATTGCATTCAAAGACGCAAGTTATCATTCAATTCTCTTATTGAGGAGCCGCGGAGAAGAGCGAGGGCGACCTCGCGATGTCGAGCATGCTCACGTGTAGGGTATCCGAAAATTGATCTCTGCAGCGATGATCAACGATCGCCGAGTCCACAGATCGGCCTGCTCCGCTTTCCTCCCAGTCAGTGATTGGCTGATCACCACTACTATACCGAAGATGAATTTACTGGCTTACAGTAGCTAGCCCGGGCCGCAAGCCGGCGATCGGATAACGCACTGAACCCAATTCAGTGCATATATTACTGCAATTGTGCAGATCCTCGACAGCCATCTCAATTTCAAGGTAGGTTAATGGATCTTCGACACGTCAGTGGAGCGGGGCATTCAGCTAGCCATACTCGACTTGACCCCAACTTAGTGCGTTATAAAGCACCAAGTTCCCCCAAAAACCTGCATGCCTAACATCGTGATTAATTGCCTGTCAGCCTCTGAACATGGCCAAGATGGCTTCCCAACATGAGCCCCAAGTGGACAGCTCCATTGTAAAAACAGGAGCGGAGGAGTCACAAAGTCAACTACCTATCTGTGACTGGACTGATAAGGCTGAAGTCAAGCTGAGAAGAAAGTGCGTCGATCTTCCCCCAATATCATGTGCTGATACTAACACGTTTGACCAGAATCGACTTCACCATCTTACCCATGCTCATGCTCGGCCTTTTCGCCCTCCAACTCGACAGAGGAAACGTCGGCTACGCCATGACAACAAGCTTCACCGAAGATCTCCGCATAAACAACGATAACGTCAACACCGGAAACCAGCTCATGCTCGCAGCCGTCGTAATATTCGAGATACCTTTCAACATGGTCCTATCCCGAATCGGGCCTGCGCTTTGGCTCATTATCCAGATTTTGGCGTGGGGAACAATCGCAACGGCGCAAGCAGCTGTCCACAACAAATCGGGATTCTACGCCACGCGATTCCTGCTGGGAATGTGGGAAGCTGGATACCTGGCTGCTGCGCTGACGATTCTTGCGTCTTTTTACACGAGGAAGGAGATGGCGATGCGGGCTACGCTTGTGTATGTTGGGAATTACTGCTCTGCCGGTGTAAGCGGACTTCTCGCAGGCCTGATCTTCAAAATCCCAGAGACGAGCGGTTTGAAAAAATGGCAGTGGCTTTTCATCATCGACGGTCTCTTCACGCTGGTCGTTGGCTTCGTTTTCATCTTGATCATGCCTCGTTCGACTACCAACACGCTTCCACTTGCAGGTATCAAGTGGTTCGACCTGTTCACCGCCGAAGAGAGGGACATCCTGGCCAAGCGCGTCATCCTCGATGATCCGCGCAAGCACGTGAAACTCTCTGGCATCAGCCCCAAGACTGCGCTGCGCATTCTCTTGACCAGCTTTCCAATGTGGGGTCATTTCGGCATTAACGCCATCTCCATCACACCCAAAGGTGGTTTGGTTTTCTACACGCCCACCATCATCAAGAACCTCGGTTTCGGGCCATCCACTGCGAGCTTCCTGGCAGCCGTTAGTAACTTCGGCGTATGCATCTTGGCAATCCTCGTATCTTGGGTCAGCGACAAGACATTATCTCGAGGACCTCTTTGCCTACTTTGCGGCGTGTACTCGCTCGGTTTCTCGGGGGTTCAATTAGCTGTTGTCGGGAGTAGTGACGTCTGGATGAAGTACGCTATTCTAACACTTCTGGGTTCAGGAGTGGCGGTATCTCAGAGTCTCAATGATGCGTGGTTTAGCATCAATACTGCTGATCCGCAGGTCCGATGCATTGGGCTGGCACTGGCCGTTGCGGGCTCAAACGTGGGAGGACTCGCTGGACAGAATATCTTTGTGAAAAGTGACGCGCCATACTATCGCAATGGGTTTCTGAAGATCTTGTGCCTCTACGCGGCCAGTATTGTACTCGTTGCTGGTATGATATTCTACTACTGGAATGACAACAGGAGGATGCAAAAGTCAGGAGAGCTTGAAGATACTGAAGAGATAGGAAGATCTGGGGGACTTAAGAAGAAACGGGTAAAGAATCAGTTGTAGAAGTTATTTCGATATAAATGTTTCTAGCCTAACTAAGTTCAGTGTTGAATATAAGCTCTCAGCCATAGGTTTCAACTGCACATACAACCCCTAGGTTGTAGTCCAGACGTTAAAACACATTGCCTGACAAGTTGCTACAGTATAAGTGCCGGCTGGCTCTATGCGAGAAATATCAAGAGGACAAGATTCAGTTCCGAATCCATCCGTGACATCCCATCTTGGATATTGCCTCCGTCAAACACACTAGCACGACTGCTGAGCCGGGCTCTTGATAGCGTTACCAGCCGCGTTCAGATACTTCTTAAGCACACTAGTCCCGCCACACTTGTACTTAACAGCCTGAACAAAGGTCTGTGTGTTCAATTTCGCACCGTCCCAGTTAGTGTGCGTGTTATCGTTAGGATAATAAGTTTTGGCCTTAGTAGGACCCATCGCCTGGAACAAAGCCACAGAGTATTTTGTATGGTTGATATACTCAACTCCAGCGGCTTTAGCCACAGCTTCAGCGTAGTCCGCAAACGGCCACTTCGACTGCAGCGTGTTGCCAGTCCAGTAGTTGCGATTAACCATACCGGAGATGATAGGCGTTGCTCCCTTGGCCTTGACGTCGGCGATCATCTTGCGTAGATACCAGCCGAATGTGTGAACGACTTCTTTACTGCCTGTGGTCGTGGTGACGGTGACAGTTTCTTCGCCAGTGCCTGGAAGGGTAGCGCGGTCAGATGTAGTGGGATCCCCGTCGTCGTTGTGGCCCATCTCGATAACCACGAAATCTCCTGAAGATGTCTTTGACAACAGGTCGCTCCATAGGCCCTCGTTGATAAAGGATCTGGTAGAGCGGCCATTCTTGGCAAGATTCGAGACAGTCAAGGTTATGTAGTCTTGGATGTAAAAGCCCCATCTACCATGATGAATGAGTGAGTAACAATGTTCTTATGCTTGGATGGAATTACTTACCCCTGTAGGGCATTACCAGTGGCATAGTTTGCGGTGGTACTATCAGAACATATCAGTAGCTTGGCAGCCTGGATAGGCGCTGCAAGCAATACTGAGCCGAGGATGGTTGAGAAGCGCATGTTGTAAACAACTAAAGGACGTTGACATGAGAATCAACCACTAAATCATTGGGAATACCATCGCCTTCTTAAGCTTCTTTGAACCATGAAAGAATGGCGGCTTTACTTCTCTACTTGGGTATAACTAAGCTGGAGACAGGTGGGAAAATTAGAATCCGGGGCGACCACTTCAAATGCCGAGCTCGGCAACTCGGCATAGATGGTATCCATGTAAAATCCCAAATTGGCTATGCGGAGGTAACATCAGCTATCCGAATACTCAATTAAGCCTTGTTATGGAAGGTTTATAGTTTTCCTATACGCGGATACGTCAATTTGAAACGGGCTAAGGCGGGAATGCATGCAAACAGACCCAAGCGGAAGATACCCCACGATTCTCCGTTCCTTATTATAGACGGTGTGGGGGAGATCGTCTACCCCACGATCCTGCGATGATCGTCAAAGTTTGATCGGAAATTAATAAGGCCACCTTGTGCAATGCCATTCTCTTTTATGCCACCGGTGCACTCAAACCAGATATCTAATATACTCGATGTCGGTCGTCGTGCAGGAGGTGGAGGAATGGAATGGGATCAACAGTCCACAGCAATGGGGGCGGAGATTCAGGATCTGCAGGAGCGGAGCTGCGATGAAGGTTGGGGCTGGTACTGCTGCTGGGTATATTGAGAATCATATGTGATAGAGACCTGATGGTCTTTGGGATAAGTGAGCGCATCTATTCCCATTTGTCTTCGTGGATCAAGCTAATATTAAGACCACGGGGTACACTAACTAAGGGAGGTAAGAAAACTTAAGATCTTTATCTCAGAGGTTTAAAAGATTTAGATGAACTTAGTATAAGTAAGTAGGCGCATACACCGGTCAAATTTAGCACCCCGGATAGAGTCAGAAGTTTCTTTGCCCGCTGGGAGACAATATTCCCTGTACGTGGTGATACGTGCCCTTGACTTTGTATCTTGGCTTCAAACTTCATCTAACCCCTCCCTCAACCTACAGACTTATATCACGGTATTACTCATTCTTTCTAGGTGTGACTCAACGGCGTGCAAGCAGCTCTACTTGGAGCTCAGGCTCTAAAAGCATAAATGGTTTGCTAAACTTTCAAGACTATCGTCATCACATGAACCACAAACCTTACTGCCTCACGATTAGAAAATGCCGGTAACGCAACCACTGAATACGTCTTCCTCTCTCCTTCTCCAACATTTCTACTTCAGAAATCGATCAGCTATCAAAAGATCAGCTACCTAATTCTTTCAAAAGTCTTTACAATGGCATCCATAGATTCCACCCCAGCTCGCACTAAACCACGGGTCATTGCCGGGTGGAAGCGAGTAGCGTGGCCAAAACTTCGCAGACTGCCTCTAGAGATCTCAGATGCTAGTCTCCCCGCCCCTATGCAACAGATTTCGCAAGGTATTATCCAAAACGCACATGCCATCGCCAAGAAGCATAACCTTCTGCCCATCGAAGATATGGACGATCAGATTCACTCAAGATGCGAAGTGGAACACCAACGCTCCTAGTTGTTGCACCATGGTCTTCTGAAAAGACACCTACCTGGGAGAAAGCCATGCAAGAGATGATTGTGAGTTTGGCTGAGTTGTTCAAAGCATCGTATATCAGCGAAGGCGATATCCATGTCGAGATCGTCACTCCGGAATTTGAGCAGACGGTTTATTTCGTTGCGCCCAACGACGCCTCCCTCCATGGCAACTGGGACTGGGTCCGTGCTAAAGTCCATGACTTCCTCCAGTCATTCCAAGCAACTAGAGATCGCTTGACACTTCTTGCTCTCTTCCAGTACGGAGTGATTCCAGATCCCCAAGACAATCCTCTTATAATCTATATCTCGGTGGACTTTGGTTCGGACGAGACAGGGTGGCGGTGGCCTACTCAGAAGCGAACCAAGAATCCCTTTGCAAACCCTCATCAACATTCTCCGGGAAATGAGCACCAGAAAAATTAACAATACTTCCTCTAGACCCCCCACAAAGGCTGTCTTTATATCTTGGTGGAACTGGTCTTCGGTTTTCTATGTTTGAGACACAACTATTCTTCCTCCCCGGTGAGGTTCTTGACTGCTTCCCCGAGGATAGTAGCTGTTTATGAAGCAACTGTTCTTGATATATTTATTAGACTATGTAACTTCTGGCGCAAATATTCGTCCTGGCTGTCTAGCAGGTCGCAGAGCTGCTATTAGTTCAAGCTGCTGTGGTTCATTGTCCTTTGGCCGTCAGGTATAACTACTCCTTGATACTGGCTATTTACTATTCCAGACAGTCGCATCGTACTCATCCATCCACTCAACGAACTCGCCACCGGCTTTGGCCCAGCCGGTAATGCCTTCAAACAGAATCGCGCTTTCCATATGGCTATCTCCTTGCTTGTCGATATGATCCTGGAACCACCCGGCTGCGCGCGTGCCCCGGCCGCGAGAGGATGCTGGAGGAGTTAGTACGTCCGTTTTATTGATGCCTCGATCTGGGAAGGGATGGATCAAGACGCACAGCAATACCAGATGGTCTTTTGAACCCCTGCCGATTTGAACATGGTGTAGAGGGTTTCTATCATCGGGTAGAGGCTCTGTGCCGGCAGATTGATGGATCCGCGAATGGTACCGCCCTGGATGGCAGAATGAATGAGTTTGTGCTTTTATTAAATGTCATGAATTTCAAACACTGCGGAATATAGGTGCTACCTCGTGATCTGTTCGGCGGAGATCAATGAGAACGTAATCCTTGCCAGCGATATTCTTGCAGTCCTTCATCATCTCCAAGACAGCCTGGCGTGTCGTGGCTGGGGGGGTCTTGTTGAGTGGAGGAGGGTAGGCGGCGTGCCAAGGCGTGGCGGCATCGGTAGAGACCATCTTGGACGAGCAGACGCGTTTGACCTTTTGGAAGACGAAATGGGAGCAAGGACGAGTCTTTAGTATTCCGAAATATGTTGTGAGGGTCATCACGTCTTGGAGGGGGGAGAAACGGTGTTTCTCAGTATGCAGCCCTTTAACTAAGCGCAGAAGGCCACAGGCAATCTCCACGCACTAAGATATGGTCGGTACTGTGTCATACCCAGTGGAGACCAGGTACTACCCGGGGCTAAGATTAGGTGGGGTTCTTGTCTTGGGGCTCTGTCAGACCCGAAGCGTGATTGATCAATTTGGAATGGATTACAGACTATGGAGTACAGGGACTCAGATGCCAGTTTATGCGACCCACTAAGCAAATTCAACTAGTAGGGACTGTGTCAGGCCGACGCTGCGATTGGCCCAACGCGGTTTTCCAGCAGCGATCGTTCTTGTGCTTCACGACTTGCATCAACATGGAGAATCCCATGGACGCGGCGAAAATTCACATATAAGATCATGCTCGAATCGACGGCTGCTGGTGGTCTCAGAGCCACACTCAACCACCACGCACAGTCTACCGCCGCCTTCATCATGACACAGGAGATGAACAACGGGCTGAGCAGCCACGAGCCCAAGCCTTCTAATACACCTCGCACAGACTCAAGTAATGGAAGCACTAGACAGCCTGGCCAAGATTCCGAGGCCACAGCTGCGAGCGTGAGCCACGAGCCGCAAGAGAAGCAACTGTCCGCCCTCAAGGGACTAGGTATTCTGGATCGCTACCTAGCCATCTGGATATTCCTGGCAATGTCCATTGGTATAATCTTGGGCAACTTTGTTCCCGAGACGGGCCCAGCCTTGCAGAAAGGTAAATTTGTCGGTGTTTCGGTACCTATTGGTATGTTCTCTGCCCCAAAGTCTGGAACTTTTGATCCTTGAAAACTGACCCTTGGGCCAGCTGTCGGTTTACTTGTTATGATGTATCCTATCCTCTGCAAAGTGCGATATGAATGGCTCCACGAACTCTTTTCCCACAGGGATATGTGGAAGCAGATCTGCTTTAGCATCTTCATCAACTGGATCATTGCTCCATTCCTCATGGTAAATTCCCCTCCCCTCCGGTACGTCTCCCTTCACAGAGAGCATACTGACACTTTTCCCACTTAGCTTGCCCTGTCCTGGGCGTTTCTCCCCGACAAGTCGGAGCTTCGCACCGGTCTTATTCTCGTGGGTCTTGGGAGATGTATTGCCATGGTTCGTTCATCTGTCCCTTTTAGGCGCGTATAAACCATACTGACACCTCGCATTTAGGTTCTTATTTGGAACGGCCTCGCTGGCGGCAACGACGAATACTGTGCCATCCTTGTCGCTGTCAACTCGATACTCCAGATGGTCCTCTTCGCCCCAATGGCCGTCTTCTTCATCCGCATTATCAGCCACGAATCCGGTACGATTGATATATCCTATAGTGTTGTTGCTATAAGTGTGGCTGTTTTCCTGGGCATCCCGCTTGGAGCAGCTGTCATAACGCGGATCATCCTGCGCAAGGTCGCTGGACCTGATTGGTATGAGAGGACCTTTCTCAGATTTCTCGCACCCTGGTCTCTCATCGGCCTACTCTATACTATTCTGGTTCTGTTCGCATCCCAAGGGAGACAGGTTGTTCACCAGATTGTATCGGTCGTCCGGGTAGCAGCCCCATTGGTAGTGTATTTCGTGCTCATTTTCTTCGTTACTTTGTGGGTAAGCAGATTGCTTGGCTTCCGGTTCTCCATGGTAGTTACCCAGAGTTTTACTGCTGCAAGCAACAACTTTGAGTTAGCTATCGCCGTGGCGGTCGCGACCTTTGGCCCCAACAGCGACCAGGCGCTGGCATCCACCGTTGGTCCGCTCATCGAAGTCCCAGTCTTGGTAGGCTTGGTGTATGCCGTGCGCTGGATGGCCAACAGATGGGGTTGGAAGTAAAGGGGTGAGAGCCAAGCTTTCACTGATCTGCGCCTTCGGGGATAAGGTCTCAATGCTTCTATGGATTTTAATAAATAGATTATCCAGTCACGCCCAGGCTTCTCCATGTGGAGTCTGGGAATCGAATAATAATAGTTTGCTTCTAGTAGTCTTTATACTAGAAAGAATCCACCTTGACGTCGATATGCGTCTAGTGAATGTGATCCATGAGCTGAAAGATCTTGGTGTTTTTAACAGAGCAACTGTTATCCCCATGACACCCCAGTGCGGAACGGGCCCACGATGGGTCTGTATGGCTGTGAAATTCGATAAGTATTTCTGCCGCTTTGTCGCACGATGTTTCCAGGGGCTCAGATTGGTTGCTAGAATGGATGATGGAATTTGATGAATCGAAAGAGTCAGAGAGCGGCGAGAGCACGTCTGTTGGCGCTGAGGAACTGGAAGCTGCTGTATTGCCAGCCCCGTTTGCCTCGTGTATTTCGTGGTGAGATATTGGCTCCTCTTCACGAAGAAACAAGACTTCTTCGTTTTCCTCTTGGGGCTGTATCAGTTCCAACAGTGGCTCGGTAGATGATGGCTGATTTCGGCCAGCTGTCGAAGGAATTAGATTTGACATCATTGGCGCTGCATCTCCAGCCATACTTGATGCAGACCACGATGAGCCCTGAGGCGGATCATCCGTCGGCATGGCACTCATTTGCGTTATTCCAAGTAATAAACGTCCACACGAATTGCACCGATATCCATCAGTTAATGCCCGATGGTGTTCCTCCGGGGAGGATAGGTATCGTTCAATTTCACGGTCCGAGACCCCGTACACGCCAAGCAAGTCCTTCAGGCGTTGGTTCTGGACGCTGACGGCCTGGGCAACGCGTTGCATCTCAATAGAGGCCTCCACGCCCATCCGCTCGTATTTCTCAAGTCGACCCTGCAGATCTGCAATCAGCTCTTGCCGCCGGGCTCTGGACCTGCGCTGAGCATCGCGATTTTCTGCCACAGTGGCAGCGGTTTTATGCTGCAGGTAAAATGGTGAGTGGGCTTCATCGGTGATGACTTGTGCAGCATACCTTCCGCGGCATCTTTGCCTTAGATGTCGAGTTTAAACGTGCGAGTTCGTGTGGATAGCAGAAACGATAGTCCAGACTAGACCGCAGAAGATCAATCAATGGTGGGATGTTGACGTGTGGGTGAGGTAAATCGGAGCTACAAGGGTACAGCACAGACACTGCGCTGACTGGTCGAAAAACGTGATAGGTGGGTGGCTTGATCGTTGTGGCGAGTGAATAGCTTATGGCTTGATGGAAAAATTCATGATGTAAAGGTCACCCAAAGTAGACTAGCCACCTAATCTACTATAGGTATTTTTGCAACACTCATTTCTCCCTCTAGGTTAAGTTCAATTTGAAGCTCGCATTATCCAATGTGCACACAGTAGATAGCGCTGCCTGGCCCAGTCAAAATTCACCGGGAGTTACTGTTCAATTCTATATCACTCATACCACCAGATAGCCTGCATATTTGGGATACTGAGTCTCTGTGGCGCAAGTTTATTCACAACGCCGCTAGAAATCCGCTTGCAATGATGTATGATAAACCTGCAAATACCTGAGGATAGATATACGTTCTCGGGGCTGGCAATCCTTGGAGCATTAAAGCTATGACTTCGGCAGCTGGAAACTCAAGGTTAGTTTACATCACGTTTTAGGCGCCGTGACATAGCCCACCACTTACACGCAGTAGGGAGGATTGTTGCAGCCCAAGCGAGGGAGAGCATTGCTTAGAGATTCCAGACACCCGCGACTTCAGCTGACAAGGGACCAATGGTCTATGCGACGTTGTTAGTAAATCTCTTGGCTCTAAAGATTCAGAGCAAACATGAAAAGAAATATCCTCGCCATCCAGAAGACTCCCAAGATTGCCCCGCAAACAATAAAAAAGAACAGTATCAGTCCAAACGACGTGGCCGGTAACCAGAGGACAAAACAAACGAGACCGCAGAGAAGCGTGAGCACGCAGGCAGTGGCAACCCGGGAGAAACGATCGCTCACGAGGCCAATGAGGGGACGTCCAATCGCGGTCCCCACGTTCAAAAAGCCAACAACGTCGGTGGCCTGTTTGTGGGATAGCCCTATGGCGAGCGCAAACTCAGACAACGAAAACAGCAGGACAATGTACCCGAACATGCTGGTGAAAGCCCACATCAAAAGCAAGACAACCGCTCTGGACCGAAGGAGGGCGATGTCAAAGGCCCGCTGGTTCGGCTGGATCTGAGAGTTCCTGTGTCGAAGCAAAGAGTTGCTATCACGATGCCCACGAAGGTGATGATGCCAGTTGCGCGAAGTGCCCAGTCTAACCCCTGATGTTTGATCATAGCAGCTGTTCCCCAAGTAAAGGCTGCTCCTCCGACACCAGAGGCGGCACCCCCGCACAGTGCAGTCCTTCTGCCCAAGAGAGAGTAAATGACGTGCAGAACCTGTATTTCAAAGCAGGAAACCTCGGGATCTTTTCAAATGGCGAGGAAAGGATGACCAGAAAAAGCTTCAATCGCAACAAGAGCAAATGAGGAATCTTCTCACCTCAGATGCTAAAGCCTAAGTTGCGATAAGAGCCCGGTGACTCTTGTCATCACGCGCGGGTCGTATAGTTAGCGCAGCGACTACAAGTGGCCTATTCTAGGCTGGCAGGTCTGACGAGATTACTAAATGTAACGGAGTTACGAGCAGGTCCACTTCGCAATATCATTATCCCCAGTGATGTGAGGCCTGTCCTTGACAGCGAGATACGGAGGATATTCTGCCATATTCATTCGGCTGTGTCAGGAATCAACCTACAGGTGTCTCTATCATGCAGACAACTTTTTCGCTCAAAATCTTCCAGAAACCGCCGTCTTCGGAGTTCCTTATCATCCTCAGCACTGGATTCCGATCCATCGTGGAGTGGAATGTAGCCCTCGCCAAAATTCCCTTTCAGACAGTTGACGACAACATCTGCGTAGACTCTTCCCATGCGCCCTCTGAGCTCCGGTACATATTTAGCCTTTAATTGTTCAGAAAAGACCCCGAGATCCTCCGTCTGGCAATCTTTGGAAATTCGCTTAATGGGGTACCACAGACCAATTTCTAAGAGAACCACTCCAAGGCTATAGATATCGAATTCCCTTCGGTACCTTGTTAGTGGAAGAGTGTATCCCACTGCGCTCGCAGTTAAATCAGGCACTGCTGCGGTCCTGGTCGGATGCCAGTAGAGACGCTCGTTGAGGGATGGGAAGTTGTTAAGATAGATAGAAGGAAGCTTCCCAGATGGTTCCATGTCGTTATCTCGTCGCGTAAGGTCGAACCCGCATAGAAAAGGCGTCTCAACTGTATAAGAATCCCTCTCAACCTCAAACAGCAGTACATTGCTGCTGGAAATACTTTTGTGAAGCCAGTTCACAGAGAGCATCTGGTATACAGTTCCGGTGAGGCTGCGCGCGGCACGGAGACGGTCTCCTAGGTCTCTGCGGATGCGCCGTGGCTGGTCTTGATTGAGTCTATCCGCTAGTGAGGTCGGCGATGCCGCGCTGTCGCCCCTTGGGTAATGGAAGGCGATTCCGTAACGGTAACGCTTCGGATCATGAAAATAACCCAGACATGGCAAGACACCAGTATGATGTAGAGCAGAGAGCTGTTGGAGCTGCATGGCGAGCATGTGAACGCGAATGTCGATGCTGGATCGGGTTTCTCGTGTTTCTTCTGATGAGTAATGGCGCCATTCGATTATTAATGGGGAGGTCTCCCTGGAACCAAATTCTCGAGTGCGAAAACCTTCAGTCCCCCGTCTGCCAAATCGAACCTCAGACGCTCGGAGATTCAGGGATGCTTGCGATGCTGCAATGGTCGGGGCCAACGTGAGAGCCTCTACATGTTCGTTATTGCTCATATCTACCGGCTTTGGCTGGTCTCTCTCTAAAACTTCTGTTTGGTGTTTGCTCTCAAGTAACTGTGCCATGAGGCTATACTGTCGACCAAATTGTCCAGTGCCGATATCACTCGTAGTGTTAATCTTTGAGCTAATGTCAGCCAAGCTGGCAGCCAGCTGGCGGGTGGTCACTAACACTCGGCCAATCCGTCGTTCAAACCGAGCCATGCGATAGAAGGGCAGCAAATCAGCTCACTCGGTGTTGTACTTTCGAAGTGTATCAACTAGGTGAGTCAGCTGCTTTCCATCGCATGAAGCCCACCGAATCCTGGCCCAGAGGCCAAGCTTCGGCTGTGCTGCCTCTCTCCCCCCCACCACTGCACTGGTAAGCGCATTGCTCGGATTCAAGAAGCGGTCTAGTCTCGTTCTCCAGGATTCATTGCTTACGGCCGGTTTGAAAAGTATCTCTCCAGTGTTGGTTTTGCTTCTTTTAGGCACTTGTTCATGTTCGCCACGGACCTTTGGATGTGGGAAAGAATGTGTCCCCGGCGAAAATCGTCCTGGATAAACGCCAACATATCCAAGCCTGCATGGCTGGTCTTTCGTCGTCCTGAATGATCGCCTCGGTGAACCCGGTTTCCTGGACCCAGCAGTAAAACCTTATGCGCTGCCATTGCAAATGGACCAGCAGATGCTCCAGCTCTAGATCAGCACCCCTTGCAGTCGAAATGATGTCGAGCAGGTCTATACATGTTTTAAGCGCGCCGACCACGCCGATGATGCTTGCTGCAGCCCCTAGCGCTTCGAGACCAGACATGTCGATAGCCGCGCTTTTGCGACTCACCTGATTTGCAGGTCCTACATGTAATGAAAGAATTTGAGAGTGGTCGTGCAAAAGAAAACATCTGATATCCAAAAAGAGAAAATTAGTTCAGTTTGTTCTTATGGCTTGAAATTCCTTACACCCTTAAGTATGTATGTGATTGTGGTTACTTTGCGACCTAGGCCGGCGCTTACATTGTGGCTTGCCGCAGGTCTACATGTATCATCATACATCATTGGCCAGCCTGATGTCGTCCTGAAACAATCTTTCCGCCACGGGCGCGTCGCTCTGTTCATAAGAGCCGACCAAAATAGTAACATTCCATACAGCCTTATTTGTCTAGGGGTACTCACAGATAAATATAAATGCAACGAGTATCCTAATATATCGACGGTTCATTTTCATTACACAATAGTCTCAAAATATACTCTTTCAATTACTGGAAACCTAAGAACTCAAATCAGAATCCAAGACACCTACTGAAAATTCCTTCTCCACTACGTCTATTCACTTTCTATCAAGGCCATGTCTATAGAGCTGACGTTGGACGCTTCAATCTCCTTCGGGCGACGGCAATCAACTCGCTTGTGGTCAGACTCGGCTCGCTCCGATGTGCACGAGCAAGAAAAATATGATTTCCTCGCTCTTATCACTGCAATTGCAAACCTATATTCCCAGAACGATATTCTCGAGATGCAAGGTCGACAAGATACAGGTAAACCGCTCTCAAATGGAGCCGTCTCAGAGGTATCTACCATCTACGCTGCTGTTACACGCCCAAGCACAATTATTTCCCACCAAACTAGGACTCAGAAAAGCTTACTCGTCGTCAAACGGTCAGAATCGAAGTTGTTTCATCCAGACGGCCGATGCAATGATAAAGCAGCCATCAGGAGCTTTATTTCAGAAATTCAGATACTCAGTCACAGAAGCCTCCGACAACATCCCAATATTGTTAAGATCCTTGGAGTCCACTGGGATTATCGGCATACCGTATGTAGCATTTGTTATCCTTTTGCTAGTTCATTACTAGATACTGATCCTTTCGGGGTCTTGCTAGGGATACCCAGAGCCCTTGATCCTCCTAGAGAAAGCAAATATGGATTTGAGAAAGTTTCAAGCCAAGTAAGCTCTCAGTTGGTACCTTGATTGGTAGTACTACTTACCAGCACCACGTACAGGTACTTTTCTTTACCTTTTGCAACCAAGAAAGCGATTGCTCTCAATATTGCCTGTGGTTTATCCGCCATTCATGAATGTGGTGTCATTCATGGCGACTTAAAGCCGGCAAATGTCCTCATTTTTTTCAAGCCAGTGCTGCACGCAAAGATAGCAGATTTTAGCCACTCATTTCTCGACACTGGGGAGCAACGCCAACTGATCGGCGGCACACGTATCTACGCGGCCCCAGAATGGCAGGCCTCAGCTTCTACTGGCCAGCTGCGTAAGGTTGATATATATTCACTAGGTCTAGTTCTCAGTGGCCTGGTTCTAGGCACAGATCTGATTGACTGTTTTGAACGAAACCCACCACGGCTGAATTTGAATCTTTCCCTTGCAGACAGTATCCAGAAGGTAAAGGACGATGATCTCATGGCGACCTACCTCTACGAATTGATTTACCTTGCGGATAAACAAAACCCAGATTTGCATCTTGACAGCCTCCCTATGATCAGATCCATCCTGGAATCCACTCTACAGCTTGACCCCGGGAAGCGTCATCTGGACAAAGTCATTCACCTGTTATCTAGCCGGTACTCTCAACCCACGCCTTTTTAGACCCCTGAAGCAAAACTCTAATCGGCATACAGCGAGTGCGAAAACGTTCCAAAGCCTGAAAGAGTTCAAGAAACACTAATCTCAAATGCCGTAGATAGCCAGCTCTGATGTCCCCGCAGAGCTAACATGTTTAACTCAGTTGTCAATTCCATATGCAGCGCTTCAAGGTCTAAGCCCCCTAGTGATGGATCAAGTTGTCAAGGCCTTGCAGGTAGTGGCAGATTCCTCGATTGACACTAGAAGAGCAGCAGCCTGTCTGGAGTTGGCAATATGTCAGTTGTGTGAACTTGGTAAATCCAATGCATACGAGTTCCCACAAAGAACCACGCAACCGCATTCAACTATCTACTGAAAGCCGCCTCCCTCGGAAATCTGTTTGCCCAGGCAATTGCGGAATGCCTTTCAAAAGCCTTGCAAGAAGAAATTCCCAGTACATATCTATTCAAGGATTGGCTCTACGATGCTGCACCAGCCGGCTCAAGGACAGCGCTTGAATCTCTCAAGCATGTCGATACCTATCTACACGCCAAAGCTCTAGAAGTTTTCCGATCTACGTTCTGCGGTAATCCTGAGAAATACTTTGGAAATGCCCTCATCAACAGGATGAGCGATTTGGCGACTGTTATAAATGGCAGGGGAGACACGGCTCTCCACTGGCTGGCGTCCACTGGGCAAACGGAGAGACTCGCTTCCTTAACCTCACAGCGGTTATCGAGTCATGTACTTAATATTCAAAACCATCAGAAGGACACACCCTTGCTGTGTGCTACCAGAGCGGGGCATTATACCACAATGGCGCAACTTCTTAGCTGCGGAGCAGATGCAAGTGTCACCAAAGCTGCAGGTGAGAACGCCCTGCACTTTCTGGGTAGTCTCGACGAGCAAGACGTTTACTCTGCAGCTCATATGCTGCTCGCTTCCGGGGCCGCTCCGGACGTAGATGCCACAGCCTACACAGGAAACACACTCTTGCAGACGCGACCAACAGGTGGCGGGTGCCCCAAACTTTGAGCGGTTCTCTCAGACAATCCACACGTCTTGCGAGTTTTATTGGAGCTTCGCAAGCCTAGTATGCAAGGCGCTCGGATCGAGAATCCCACCACGCTGTCGGAATAAAGACTGATGTTGGTATGGGTAGTGCGACTGCACCATACAAAGGTTTTGGAAGTGCTGCACGAATTCTTCGCATCTTCGGGCTTATTTTCCAACCTGAAACAGCTTCGGTTCTGGGTTGATGGTGTCCGGCAATCCTTATCCGAGATGTGTGTCCGAGGTTGCGTGTTAGGAACCGGGACAACGGGTTTCGACATGTCCCAAGAGTTTATACAGCTCGTCTACTACGGAAGCAATAGTTTACGCTATCTTGAACAAACCCTAACGTTCTTAGAAACGCTGTCCTCTGAGATTATGGACATGGGCTGTAACGGTGCTAGGAATGCGCTCTTCTTTGCCATTCGAGAAGGAAGGAGGGACGCTGTTCGCATACTCGCAATGTTCGAAACGTCTCGAGGTAAATCACTATTCGTGGATTCACCAACCCTATCGAAGAAACTAGATGAAAGAGGACAACAAATTAGAAACATCCCTGCCAGGTACAGACTGGGCAAGAGATTCCGATTTCGAGAGAATCCCCGACATCTGTCTTCGACCTCATGTACGCCTCGATCTTTCCTAACAGCTTCTTCTGGGGATTCATATGACAGCGAGAGCGACCAGGCATATGATAATATCCCTGAACCAGTGCTATCCAAGAAACAGCAACGGCGCAGAATGATGCACCGCCTCCGTGATATGCGGACTCCTCCGCCAAGCCCATATGGATCAGATAGCACAGATTTTAGCTCTAGTGATGAAGGCCCTGAGGATAGCGATACTGAAGATAATGGTGACATACGCACTTCGACGGCGTGGACAGCGTGGACGGCGTGGAACGATGCTCGCAACGAAGATGAGTGGAAGAATCCCAGACCGGCTTTACCCGTGACAGTTGATGAACCAACCGACCATTACTCTCTAAGCGGCTATGTGGATGCGATATTGCTGTCCGTGTATTACGGGAAACGGGCCATATTTTATGACCTAATTTCCGGGCCTGGAAGCAACACCATGCGGACAGAATCGCCTTTTCTTTGCTACGCTTATCACGATTGGCGTGCCGTTTTCGATTTAAAATGTCGCAATGATTTTCGGGGGTATTTTCTTCGGACAGCGTGGGATTGCCCAGTTGTGGATGTCAGAGGAGACCAAGAAAACTTTGTCGAGTTCGACGGAAGATTATGCTACCCGTTGGCGTACATGACGGCTATCGCGAGATCCGTGCATCGCGACATTTGCCTAGCGTAAGGCACCCTTGTACAATTTCACCCCTTTGCTACGAACGCTCTGCTGATCTGAATGTCCAATTCCAGTCACATACTCCTCATGGTCATGAAGCAGGGCGATATACCGGAGCCTGTCGGCTGGACGGCGAAGAGTTGGTTTGAGGACAAATGTCTTTCCCTGGACTCCTGCTCTGGCCAGTCGGCTCCGCTCTTCCATGCAGCCGCTCATGGGTGGGATGAGCTATCTGTTCTTCTCTTGGACCACGGGGCATTCCCGCAGAGGGCCTGCTTCTATAACAGCTCCGGTAAGATTAGGGCTAGTACCGTGCTTGCCCGACTAATTGTTACCACAAAGAACGACGAAGGGAAAGTACAGAACCTTCTTGCTACCGCGGCGAGCCAAAGCACGGAGGTGATAATCACTGTACAGGATGTTAGTGTCATAATTGGGCAGAGCCTACATGCAGGGGAGGATATCGTGTGGAATCACGGCGTTCTAAGTTGGAAGTGCTCTTCCTTCTCGAATGAAAATCGTGATGTGCGGCTCTGGCAAGCCGTCGCGGCTGCTAATTCATCGCAGAGGCAGAAGCTCCAGGACATGAAGGCAGCGTCCTCCGCTCTACTGATGGAGGCTGCTTGCCGCAGGCATCTCTACGCAGTAGCTACCTTGCTGGAGATTGGGGTGGACCCGAACATGGGCTGTTCCAGTTGGCTCATCATTTCCCCACGAATCACCGCCTTAGATATCGTCGCCTGGACGATGTACATAAGGTCGACCGATTGCGACGACAGCGGGCGCGCGCTCAAAGAGCGGGATGTGAAGATATCAGCGCTGCTTCGATCCTGGGGAGGTGTCCGAGGAGTTGAATACACAGTTGAATATCAGTTACTCATGAACATTGTGCATACATTGATCATTCCGATCGCTGGGACTGGTCTTCTAGTCTACACATTATACCCAATTGCGCCATTTATTCCCGTCGGTTGGCGTCAATCTTGGCGCCTAACAAAGCAATGCACTACCGACGACGACTCAAGCGAGGTCTTGGAAACCATCGTGTTCTTCACAGGCAAGCTCATGGCCATTTTTTGGGAGCTTGGCATTGCCATACCGGTTGCATGTTATATTTTTATGACCCGCAAGCCCATCGCCACGAGAAGGAAATAAACATCGCAGGATACATCATGGCGCTCATGATCGCCGTGGGCATTGGAGCGTTTTTCACCACATCGCCTTGCCTCACCGAGAAGACAGAAACGCATGCCAGAGATGCATTCTACTTTGGCTTGCTCTTCGATGGAGTGTTAGGTTTATTAATCACCGTGGTAATCATATCTGTTTCTTTGTGGTTCAAGTCTTATCTGGCTTCTGGCTCCTCCGCCCCCTCAAGTTGTTAGGGGCTAGCCTCCAAGGTGGCTGTCCTCCAACCATAGTTTGGAGAGCGACATATTCTTCACTCTGGAATCCGGCGACTGGAATAATGAATACGCTCATAAACTTTGTGGTGAAGTGGGATCGACCCTGGGAGATCGGCTCATTCCACTTGAGCTGGAGAAGCAGAATACAGCTTCAACTCAACAATGACCTTGAGAATTATGTTGAGTCAAATTATCAAATTTGGCCTGACGAGATCGTAGAGAGTCACGGGAATCAGGCACACCGTCCCCCGCAACGATGCTACCTGCTACGGTCGTTTAGATTGCTTGCGAGAAAGGTGCTAGGACATAACTGTTCTGGTTTATCTTCCGATGGATATGACTGGACGACAAGTAATGTTGATTTCATGAACAATCATTGCGGAGAGAGCGATTTACAGTTGGCCAGGTTGGAGGAGTAGGGAGATGCTCAAGCCTGTGAAATGAATTGTCGTTGATACAATCATTCATTGACTCTTCAGCGTTTTGGTAGCGTGGTTCTATCACAGATGGGTCAACTCATTGTTTCAGATCAAAACAGCAGACTTTAGCTCCCAGACCAGGAGCAAAAGCTAGTCTACTAGCCAAGAGGAGTGCAAATGCTGGAGAGAGCCGTGGTTTCAACTCGATTTGTCAGCTCGACAAAGTAGATTAGTTCGTGCACAGGTTGTCATTCTAATGAGAGATATGGGATATTCGTTTATTTTTGTGTTTGGTACTATAAACCCGTGGCCGATTCTTGACTCATTTCATATTACTGAATGCCAAATACCCTCGTATACAACTGGCGAACATGTCGTAAGACAAACGAACTTGTACTAAATCAAGTCATGAGCCAAGGCAGATTTCTGGTTGAGTAGTAGTAGCCCAGTCACACCTAGCTCAATGAAGTGAATGTTTCATGCTATCAATAATTTCTCACTGCCAGAGAGACTACTTTGGTCGGGAGGGGGGCTATGCGGTCTGAACAGACGCTGAAAAATAAAGTTCGCGGCTGCATTAGTTATCTGCTGTGTCAGGAAGTGTTGGGATAAGTTGGCCGTGACCCGTTTCAAACACCTCACTTTCTAAACTTACGGCCACGGTGGACGAACCCATGATACAGAGCAGCACCCAGCTCAACTAAAACATAAATTGATAATTTCTCAATTGATGCTCATCGCTCTATCTGTATCTCTACTAGGATATGGTTTCTGGCCGCGCCTCTTGTGCATATCTGCAACTCGGACTCTAAGCGCCGACCGTGGCTGACCATCTGCCGTCTCATTGTTTCAAAACGCTCTCTATACAACAATAAACTCACACCTAATAACCTTATTGACTGTTTTTAGCATTGGACACATGTGATGAACTGGGAAGGCCTCGGACCTATAAGCCAATAGTCTCGGAATGACAAGTGGTGCCAGCCGTATTTCAAAGTGTCAGGTAGTTATCATGACTGATCGCAGTTGTCCGACACTTGTGGGTTGTCTCCCTGCTTTTCTTTCGATGGTGCCCCCAAGAAGCGGTTCAGTGGACTCTTCTGTTTCTTTGCATCCTTGTCCACATCGACTGGAGGTCCTGGGGAAAGGAATGGGACATTTGCTAAGACGGCGAGAATACTCTCAATTAAAGTCATCGTCGTGTTGGCTATGGTTTATTCTCGTGTGTTGTCAGAATGAGGTCTGGAGCTGATCGCTGGAGTCCCCAGAAACTCGTTATAAAGGATATCAATCGATTGATAGGCAGCAGTTATTCAGGTTCTCAATCAACATCGACGTGAGTATTGGGTGACGTCAGCTCATGCTGTTGGTCCGTCTCGTTCACCTCAGGAAGATGCCAGATCGTTATGCAATGTTTTCCAGCCTCTAATCTGCCAAATACGCGAGAGGTTACCCATCAATTGAATTATTGACGGCATCAATCTCTACGAAACAGATGAACATCTTGCAGACATATCGATAGTAATTTTTATCTGAATGATCTTGTTCACAGGTCTGGTATTGAAAACGACTAAACATCCCCTTACATCTTCACTACCTATACTAGAAGTGCACCAGATATTTAATGAAGATCACAATCCATGCTTATTACATATTAAAGGAAACCCTACAGCGGAAAGGAGTCTGCGGTTGAATATCTTCTGATAATATTATCTAATAATTTTGAACATAAAACAAGGAGCTCCCCCAAAAGCAGCTCTCCTGAAGCTACCCACTTCCACCAGACTGTTACATTCTTATACTATTTGCATCAATTATCTGTCTTAGGAAGCAAAGGAAATACTAGAGAGGGACTGTATTATTACACTGGACTTGCTCAAGTGTTTTCGGAACCTATCCTTCCCGAACTCGGTAGTGGGATGGGACCTGGATGTGGTCAGTGCGTGCTATATACGAACTGTTGGCTCTTTTGAGAGTGTTGTTGGATGAAAACTATTATAGATCTTTTGGAACCATGTTAAGCTGCCTACTTGGGATGAACTGACATATTCCAGGCTGTTTGATATTGGTTTCGGCTTACCCTTGTCTTGGGGACCCTGGAAACTACGTCAAACGTTAACGTGGAAGTACTTAATGCCGAGGGAATAATGGGGCATAACCCTGTTTTAGAGTACATGATTGGTCCAACTTCATCAAGACGGGCCCTGCCGACACTTCCCAGTATCCATTATTTACCCGGGAGGTTCCTGACTCGGATATCCCTGCTAATAGCATGTTTGAGACTTGACATCTCTGTTGACCCCGTGATGCTTGCGGGGTTGGCTAAAACGAATGAGACGTGCCTTATAGCAAATCGCTTAATTGAAAGCTGACATCTAGTTTGCAAGGATTGCTGAAATAAAGTTTAAGCTTATAAAACACACGGTTCAAGAAGGTGGAGTTGTTGGTCACTTGTCTCATAGTTCGGTCATGCCGATGAGTTTACGGCATTACAGGAGACGAGGAAACGGGGATACCATCGAAAAACACAGAGACATGAAGAGAAGAAAAGACTATAAAGTGTCGAGGTTTCCCAAGTTATCCTTTCTTCAATCAACTCAACAACTCAGTTCGCTTCCTCATAATCTGCTGCGCAGTTTCATCCCTTACAACTTGATCTCTTTCTTCAAAGCTCTTTGCTTCAACTTTACAATTTTCACCAAGTCCGTGACTTACACACTATTCAAACCTTTCAAAATGAACTCTCTCACTAAACTCGTCGCCGCCGTCGCCGGATGCTCTGCCATTGTCAATGGCGCAGTGATCCCAGCCGAGAACGGCCTTCACACTACCACGCTCCAGACCCGAGACACAGCCAAGGGCACTGGCCATATTCTCAGCAAGCGTGAGCCGGTCACCATTGCTATTCTGACCGCGGCTGGTACCGCGGCAGTTACTGCCATCGTCAACGAGGCCGTTAGCGCTGCCGCCGCTTTTATCGGTGACATTTCCAACTTTGACGCTGGCCGTGAAGCCTTCACCGTTCAAACAACCGAGACCATGATGGCTAATAACCCCGACCCCGAACGTTTCCAGGCCGCTGCCTGCTATAATAAAGCCTTCTCGGTTGCTGATCCTGCCAACATTGACGGACAGTCCTCCGTTGAGTTCAGACTTGGAATCCTTAACACCGATTATGAGTGCATGTACATTGCTGCCCCTAACCAGTTCTTTACTGAGGGCGATGGAGGTCTCATCAACGTAAGTCATAATTGAGCCACATATCGAAGTTCATGCCCATTTTGACTAACGCTAAATACAGCTCTCCTTTACCCATACCGATCGATGCACTTTTGATCAAGAAACAGCTGATCTCACTTGTGTTTAAGTGAAAAGCACGAGAAATTATCCTTTTTAGAAAAGCTTTGTTCAAGCTAGGAGATATTGGTCAAGCAGCGGTTAGAGATGCAATAGTCTAGTCTTTACATCACATCTCATACAATATTACTAAAGAAGCTCATAATAATCCCCAATAGCCTAAAGACCTAGCGGAAACAGACCTGAAGTGAAAATATTAGGATACCATGTTACGATCACCTAAACAAGAGGTGCAGGTGTCAAAGACACGAGGCGCCTTTGCTGCTTGTAAGGCGGATAGTAGACTACTGTATCTTAACTTTATCTTTATGAATAGTCTAGTGCATTACAAGATATTAAATAGCCGTAGTAAGAGCTTATTAAAGAGATTATATATATATATAAAGGCAGAAGTACTTGCCTTTTGTTAATATTAATAGCTAGATACTTAAGATAGAATCTAGCACTAATAAAAATAAAACTACTTAACCGAAGTATAGCTAAGTTAAAGAGATTATAGATAAATTATTAGAACTGTTGTTTTATATTAAAAAACTACTTATTAAGGTACTTAGAGATTAGGGTAAAATATTTAAGATTTCTAAGAATACTATAATATTTATTAAATTATTATTCCCTTACTCAGCTTACTTTGCCCTTATACTTACTAAATTTCTATCATTTGGCTTATAAAGATGTACACCACTGCTTCCCCAACTTTATAAATAAGTAGAACAAGAAAAGCTTAGACCCTAAATTATATTTACTTTAGAGGATATTTTATAAGTTATCCTACACTTGCCTGAACTTCTTTAAATCTTAGGACTAAGACCCTAAGTCTTATTAAAGTTCCCCATGGTGATGTAAGCTATCAGCCACATGTCTCAACTGCAAATAATACTTCTGAAAGTTTTCTCGTCTAATGCCCTCGAATTCAATGTCAGACTCGATATTGGAGTCACAGAATCCTACCCCCAAGCAATTGGCGAGGTTAAGACTTATGGCTAAGAGCTTATAATTGCCACAGCGAAGTTAGCGAACCCCATAACCCAATCACCCAAACTTTTAACCTCGTGCACAAAAGAAACTTCTGCAACTCTGAAGATATTGGATATTGGCTATTCGCGATTGAACTATCATTCAGGGCCCCCACAGTGGCGGCTCGGTGAGTATAATAGCCGACTGTTCTCCTTTTTCTTTCTGACCTTTCTCTCCCTCTTATGCGATCATTGCCTACCCCAGGCACATTAATGAGAAACAAACTTTAGAACCAGCAATTAAGATAAAATACGTCAATATGTTGATACGGTGGCTGTACAAATTGTTTTGCCGCCAAACACGCCCAAACCGCAATGTTTCTGGTAAGTCCGTTCTACTTCTTGAACGATTTAGCACTAATGTATGTCTCAAGCAAACACAACCATCGACGAGACTCTTGAGACGATTGTTCATGGCGCCCATAACAAACCGAATGGGGAGGTCTGCACAAGCACTGGAGTCCCAAAGGTGAATATTCATAATCTCCCTGACAAGCCGAATGACGAGGACTGGACCAGCAGCATAGTTCAAGATGTTGTGGATCAAAGCAAATCAAACGTATTGAGAGAAATGACAGAGGTTGTCGACAAACCAGAAATTCATCTTTTGAACCTCCCGGATGAGATCATCTTGCTTATTATCAAAAACCTATATGAGGGATCCGACAAGCCCTCATTATTTGAGATTTTCGTTCTTCGCCAGGTGTCCCAAAAGTTCAGAGGCCTCATGAGAGACAATACCTTTCTGTCCCATGTCTTCTCTGATCGAGGCTGCTGCGAATGGTGCACAGGGGGGTTCCGGGGGAAATGGACACGCATAAAACCCTCACCCTACGAGCTGCACTGCTTCGAACACAAGATAAAAAGGTCTGGCATAGACATCAAAGGACTGGGAGGTCTCATTAGGATGGAACGAATCTGCAAGACGTGCCGACCAGAGTTTGAGTCTCGGCAACGAACAGGCGTCTCCCTGGATTGCAAGTTTGCAGCACGGACTGGCCAAGACTGGATGTACTGTTGTGCTTGCAAAGTTGAGCATCAAACCCTGTGTTTTCCAAGCGAAGTGGCTCGAAAGCAATCAAATCGGGTATGCATTGCCAGGACAGGCTATATTCGTATATGCGCCCATGAAGTATTATCTTGGGACGAGTTGCAAGCATCTCTTGGGTACGGACAGGGCGTAGTCACGAAGTTCAAGAAAGTTTGCAAGCATTCAAGCCACTTTTTTCATCACAACGACGAGCGACAGCTACCTACCGCTAAGGCTGAAGGGAACAAAGCTATCTGCACTCTTCACCTATCATCTGGAATTCACTCAAAGGAAAGTCTTAACGAAACCTACTGCCAGGGAGACGGAAGGAGCGACAATGTTGAATATCGGAACCATATATTACCACTTGGTATGACGCAGATGGCACGGGAGTCTGAGGGGAAGAGCCCGAGGGTACATGATGAGAAAATGGCGGGTCAGACAGCATCAATTTCTTATGAGGATTGTTTGGAAGACTATGAGTGCCTGCAATTTCGCTATACACGATCAATATTACCGAATGCGTCAGCACACAACCTTCCGGGACACAGTTGGTACCATGCAATCAGCCCAGAGTCTTATTCGTATGCTGGACCTTGTGGTGTACCAGAGACCTGCTCTGATGCTTTCTGCCGGAATTATTACTCTTCTGGGCTTCGCTATCGGCATGCTGATTATGGGAAAGCAAAAGGATATAATCACTTATGGAGGACAAAGAGGTAGTATGTATTATTAACATTAAGGCTCCTTTTGTTTTAAGTTAAATATAAGTATTTAAAATAATCAATTAAATTATATCTTCAAGCAACTAAAGGCTTACATCTTTTATTTCTATTTTCATAATTACTATACCTTCAAAGTAGTTCCGAAGGTAATTAAGATTCCTTGTTTGCTTTGTCTCTGTGGCGGCTAATGAAACGATCCTCAAAATGCTGTGCGGCCTGAAGCATTAGGCACTAACTTTGTCCCATCCTTCTGTACCGCTGATTCAAACTTCTACCTTTCACGACTTTTTTCCCTTTGTCCATAACCCCAAAGCTTCCCATGAAGAGATATTACCGCAGCCATGCGACAAGATCTAGCCTACTGGCAAGTGCACGACACTGAGGATGACTGTGATTTGGTCATCCGATCTAAATCTGGCCATGTATTCTACTGCCACATTTGTCCCAGTCAATTTATTCGATCTCCCACCATCACAGAACAGTACTTCAAATGTCTCGAGCTCTTGAGAACAGGAGAAGTAGAAATTGATGATTTCTACGAGGAAGATGCCTACGAATGGTTGTTAAATTGCTTCGAGCCTTTGATTGCGCGACTTGCGCCATCCTCAGAGCTTCAGGTCGTTACGCAGCCGACCTTGGCTCATTACTATTCCCCTGAACAAACCTTCGTCTGCCACCTCAAAGCTGTGGACGGTAAGCTACAGCCTGAACAAGTCGACACCAAAAACCATGGATGGAGTAGCCCGATTGTCAAATTCGATTCCGACTTCTTGACTGAGCTGAATCAGTGGACTCAATCCTACACTCCATCCCAAGTTCAAGTATGCTATGATCGACCGGAGGACAGTTTGATCAAACCGCCAACCTGTATCAACATCACTAATCAAGATGGTCAACCCCTCAAATGTTTCTTGAAGAAGTTCGGACTCTCCTTTGGCCCATCACATGCAAAGAAGGAACTTCTTGTATTGAAGAAGATTACCGAATCTCAGATACCTCCTCCACCTCAAGCGTATATCTGTCGCCTCGTGGGAGTGGTTCGAGAAGGAAACGGGCTTCTAGGAATGTTGTTCTCCTGGATTGACAAGAAGAGTGTACTGTCCAAGGCCAAAGCTTCTGCAAGCTCCCCAGAGTTAAGAAAAAACGTTGGGCAACTCAAATTCGGAATCCACTTGACAGTCTTCACGAGAATGACATTATATGGGGAGATGCCAAAGGGGAGAATGTTCTTATAGATCAGAATGATGATGCCTGGATCATCGACTTTGGTGGAAGCTACACTATGGGCTGGGTTGATGAGGACAAGGCTGGGACACTGGAGGGCGATGAGCAAGGTGTTGCGAAGATCTTGGAACTTCTGGAGTAGTCTGAGCTATGGAATAGTTGATAGTCTTGGCAATCTCTTAGGAATTGTATATTGTCGGGGGTGAGCTTTGACTACTGGATCGGTACTTGCATTAGGGGAGGTGGCTAGTTGGTATACTGCCTGAAACCTGTTTATAAAAGTGTTGTTTTGGGATGATAGACCTGACAGCTGATACTTGCATTGCGCGCCTTACTTGTACAAGGGGAGGAGCGTTAGGTAGTGTTCTTATTCGAGATATCTGGTCATGTATCAATCTAAAGTTTAGTGATTGCTGCCTCTCGTCTCCCTAAGCGCTTTTCATAAGTTCATTAGAAGGCAGACCGAGTTCGGACATCCTATCACCTGTCAGTATGCAGACCCTATGCCAGGACTAGAAGGGAGGAAAAATATCAGATTAAAACGTACAGAGACTTTACGTTCAATGTCCCTCACGGAGCGATCGAGCTTGTCTGCAATTTGTTGCTTCTTGTCTGCAGGAAGTAGCCGATACCGCTCGCATAGATCTCCATCTATGAAGCCCTTGATCGGCTCATAATAGCTACGATACATCAGATGGTCACGGCCAACAGGCGACGGGTCAAGAGTACGCATCTGCATCTCTAGCGTGTGAAAGAATTCAGCGTCCTCGCGTGTGACGAAGGGGATGAGCACGCCGATGGTGCCTTGTAAACCGCTCCAAACGAGAACATCCTGCCCGCCTACGATAAGATTGCCCTTGGCGATGCTGGTGGGTATATCATGGGCGAAGAAATGTGCCACTGAGTCAAATCGGTTTGGCGCACCGTTAAGGTAATTCCGTGCATAATCTCCAACGTGATGGCTCGTCTTCTTGGGACAGCGCACAATCCAGATATTACCGAATTTATCACCACCAACCACCGATTCGTGGTCTACCATAGTCGTACATGTCGTCCACCGTGCCAGCTAAATGGGCGGACATGCCAACCGCGGTTCCGCCACCCCATACCACCAGCGTGCCCTCAATATGGCCGTGGCCACTTGACGGCAGCGGAAGTTTGAACAGGTGAAAGAGGGCGTCATTTGCAGCTTGCACAACAGTTGTCAGCGCAGCGGCATCAGGAAGTGGCAGGTTTGCTGGGACTTTAAAAATGCCAATTGGCGGTCTGGAGAGGAGATGTACGACTGATGGGTTCCCCAACGAAGGGGTTGGTCATCCTCGTGGCTAGTATAGCCGGCTACAATGTCACCGACCTTGAATCCAGAGCCATTTAGCCCCGGGGTTTCAAGGACTCGGCCACAAAACTCGTACCCGAGGACAAAGTTGCGGAAACCAATATAGTTCACTATTCGGAGATCGGAAGGGTTGGAGCCGGAGAAGAGAACTTCGATCAGGATCTCGCCCTCTGCTGGCGTGGGAGCCGGGAGATCCCGCCGAACAACAACGTTGCCTTCGTTGTCGGCATAAAGCGCGGAGCCAGGGATGTTAGTCGTCATGTCTGTTGATGTTTTGTGGGTTTTATACTGATGTGTTTAATTGAGGTAGAAACTGAGAGGAGTTCGCACACGACAGAGGAGATTGTGAGGATGAGGAACCACCCTGAACAAGCAGGAAATTTCGGTCTTTTTGTACTGCGTAAGAGGCTTCTGCTACTCTCCGGTCTGAGCTTCAAGACCAAGTCCGCAAATCTTCGCAGACTTGCGGACTTCTGAAAAACTAAAAAGGGCAATGCGATGGTAACAAGGGGCCAAGAGCTAGATGGATCTACAACGCTGGAATAACGGGCAGGCTTGGCGTATTTGCTTCAATTACTCCAGAATAAAGATGCAATAGTAAACCTTGCAGTGTGACCATAAGTGATTGCGTTTATTCTACCATCTTTGAGGCATCCTAGTGTGAAAACGCTCCGAGACTGGAGGCAGAAACTCCCGGGATAACTCTTTACGCTCAGTAGAACTATCACTTGCCCAAATCTCAAGGCCTAAGAAACAGAGGCTATTCTGACTAGGGCTACTCTCTAAAAGTTGACGTCCTATCTATCCGTCAGACAAGGACTCTCCTGGGTCTTACGGCTATACAAAGTAGATAGTCTACCCTTAAAATAGGCCGATAGGAAGGGAGGCCCAAGGTTGGGTGTGCAGGGTCATGGTGCGATTTACTGACACGCCGGAGTGTTTTGTAAATTCCAAGAGCGGGATGGATAAGCATTCGCTAAGACGAAGTGATGTCGATTACTCGGGGGAAAGTCGGAACGGATACCCGAGTCTATATCCCCATGTAGCTTTGGGGTGCCCACTTGGGTTAATAATCCTCAAGAATTAGATAGCCATGGTGCTGCGTCTGTCTGATTTTATGTCGCAACGGCGGAGTTGATGACATGTGTTCTGGCCACCCAAAAACTCCCTCGGCGGGCTGACACACAGCAAAACACGGGTTCCCGAAGAGTGTTACTCTACTCTGATTTGGTTATCTTCGAGATCACCAGCACTCTTAGGTCAGCCAGCGCTTCCAAACCGGTCCTTCAATTATGACCGTCGTGCTGTCGTGTTTTCGCCGTTATTGTCGTCTCGGTGGTAGAAACCAGGTTACGCTCGTTCCACTCACAGAGCTGAATCAGGGCCCCAGGAACTTGGACGCCAATCTTCGTCCGTAGGCGGCGGAGTTCATGGGGCCGGGACGCTAACCAAACATCCTCCCACTTCCCGCATGAAGATCTGCCAAGGAATATTAGGTAGTACCTTGCAGAACGAACCACGCTGCTGTTATGTGCTAGCGCGGAGAAGGTAATGTTTGCTTTGCCGTGAGTTATCTTGATCTCCATCAATGCGGCAGAAATATCCTCATGCTAGAACTTGTTCGACACCAGAGTTAAGCGCAAGACTGAAGAAGCTGGAGACATTCCTCAATCTCCCACTGAACATTTTCAGTGTCATGTAGTGATGAGAGAACTCCTGTTCTCTAATCTAGAATAGCATCCTAAGCTTGTCCTAAATCTACCTAAGTCTTCTCCTAGCTTAGTGTAGATTTATTCATGTGGATTTACAGGACCTAAGATATTTTCTAAATGCCGCATGGCCTCGTCTGTGAACGCAGGTGGAACTCTCCCCTTTCCACAAATGGGCAGCCCAGCGATGTTCGATAGCTCATCATACCACCGAAGCAGATCACCATTCTCAAAGCTGACGGCATGAAATTCGATCCCCTGCTCTTTGGTATGCTCTTCCCATGACCGTTCCCAGTCTTCCTGCTCTAGAGCCGTTGGAAGTGGCAAAGCATTCCTACCAGAAAACACTCGTGCCAGCGCAATAGCTTGATACTCGTAGCTGCGAAACGCAAGTGTTTGTCCAAAGCCTATGATACCAAGTGTAGGATGATCCCGAAAGAACGTATGCAAGAAGCTTCCGTTAAGCTTCTCTTTGTCGTAGTTATACAGGTGTCCTCCGTTGGCCTGAATGTTCCAGAACGGAAACGAGGGCTTGTAACCAGTGCAGTAGATAACCTGATCAACATCTTCGAGATATGAATCGTCTTCGAACATGATGTGACCTCTCTCAGCCACATATCCTTTAATAACAGGTCTCCACTCAATGCCTGGTTTAGGCTCTGGTCCCTCCCAGATGGACTTGTGTCGTCTTGAGACATATACTGGTAGTCGAGCAACTTTGAGGATTTCGTCGGCTATATCTCGGCCAGATAGAGCATTGCCAACGATGAGTATCTTCTTGTCATTGAAAGGATGAGGCTGGCGATAGTACTTGGAATGCATGACGCGGCGTGGATATTTCGCGATGTATTGGCTTAGTCCTTTGACCTCGGGGACCTAGTAAAATGTCAGTTACGTGAAGAACAGAGGCAATTTTAAACATACGTAGGGAACAGAGAATTGACCATTAGCAATTATAACAGCGTCGAAGACCTCCTGCCACCACTCATCGACGTCCTGATCCATATTATGCTTGCGCAAGGTCAACCTCCAACGGTATCGTCCACTTTCTGTTGATATCTTGCTTAGATCCTCAACGGTAGTGTTGAGTACCAGAAGATCTTCCATTCCGTGAAGTAAGTAGTAGTTCTGAAGATATTCCCGGGGGGTCTCGTGAGATACAAAAGGGCCATAAGGGAATCTCTTGTCCGAGAAGGACATGGCTATCTCTGGAACGGTCGTTCTGGGCTGTGTGAGTTCTGGCATATCAAATTCAACACATATCATAAGACTTACGTCAAGGAATCATATATTGGAGTGGATTGAAAACGCTCTTGCTCGTTATTTGGCACTGTCTGGGGCAGCTTGTCGGGTATCTCCAGTGGAAGGTCAACTTTCGGGGGCAGAGCTCCAGGCTGGATAGGTGGCGGCGTGGAAGGAGCTGCGTCGTATAACCTAGGTTTGAAACCCATTGTCAGTACTTCAGAAGTCTCAGCATGGGTAGAGATTTTAGCAACCATGTTCCGCCAGGAGTTCCCCTCCTCTCAAAGACTGTGATCTTTTTAAAGTACTGTTCAGCTTTGAATGCGGCTGCGGCTGCAGTACCTATCTTGGTCAGTATTCAGTTATGCAACATGGTTGAAGTTGATCACCTGATGCGCCGGCTCCAATTATAGCAACAGACCTGAGGTCCTTCACCATTTCTGATCAACGGCAGAAACGTCAAGATTATTCGAGCTTTAGCCAGCGCCGAAGGTACGCTTAATGTTGTTAGCTATGATGCTTTTCAAGTACTGTGATTTAATTTCTATTCACTGAAGCAAGCAAAAGACACCATACCTTGATAGGGGATGTAACTTATCAAAAGGTCTCCTAAGCTTATGCTCGGTTTACCCAAGTTGTTTCGGGCCTTATGATCGAGGGCTTTAATTGGTGTTCTTAACTCCTGTAGTCTTACTATCTCAATTTGCAGTCTTGCAGTGAGATGCACGGAAGTTTGTGATCCTTATATGTGGAGATAAAGATGGGTCATTCAAGATGGGTCGATCTCATACGATCAGACCACCAAGCTGATGATGTGCCGACTATCAGGAGCAGAGTTGTTTCCAACCATTCAACAAATACTGATACATATTATTTTCCAGTTTGATAATATAGTGCGGCGCCTATTATACAGCCTGATAGCCTTGACATAATCCAAAGAACCAAACACCCAGTCCCCTAAACAGTCTGGCTCAAATCCTTCATCAACTGGAAGGCTCCAGGCGTCTCAACCCAAGATGCAAGACAGTACCCAATCATAAGACAAGCCTCCTCTTTCGTTTCGTGTGAGTACATCCCAGGTCTTTGCGAAGCTGCCGATACTGGACTACTCAACATCAAGCGCCAGAAGTAAGGGTTATACTCATTCACAGATCTGTAAAGCTTAACAATCTGGTCCTTGACCTTCTTGATAAGCTTGGAGAGATGCTCTGTGCTACCCAGCAGGATATCCGGACGTGCCGCCACAGCGCTGCCGACAAGCTCACTGCGAATGAGTCCCACGATCTCTGGTGGGATAGTACCGTTGAGAGCCCGGGTGGTGTTCTGAGCAGACTGCAAGTCAAGCAGAATTCTCACTTTGATCAACGTCACAGCTGCCACATGGCCTAAGCTGAGATATTTCCCGTTTGACCAAGTCTCCAATGGCTCCTCCAAAATATCCGCATCTCTGATATCCAGGTATGGCTGGTCCATGTCACCCCAATCATACTTTGACTCTGAGCCGGTAGTAGCGTACCACTTGACGAAATCGTAGGCTTCCTGATCCCTGTTGAGCCGGATGTACAAATGCGGCACAAGATCCCTCACACCCATGTTATCGCCCCGACAAAGACGAAGCATATCAAGAAGGTGATCCAACGCCTCCTGCACCGCGTCAATTTTACCTCCAGGGGCTCCAAAAACCTGAAGCAACACGTCGACCATATGATATCGGGAACGCATATAAGCACGCGTCTCATGAATACCCCAAAAATGCCCAACGCCATTCTCGAAGATGTTCGGAGGAGTAAACATATCTCCTGGATGATCACGAAGTTCTTGTTCCTCCTTCTCTACCGCCTTGCGTGCTTTTTTGATGATGGTGCAGCCATTTTTGTGATGGCTTCGGTCAGCTGTTTGATGGGATGCTCCGCAGTAGTACACGGCCTTGCAGCTCGAGCAACGCCTCAGTAGATCTTTGTCTATTTCGCTACAGGTCTCCAGCTGGCAGACTCGAGGAGTGAGCTCGCGTGGTTCTGGCAATGGCATGACGCGTTGTGGTGTGCTTTTTGCTTTTTTTGGGTTTGATCCGAGGCGGGGGAAGTGAAAATTGGTATTTTGGCTATAACTTGAGGATGAAACGTTTTTAGGATGAGAGTTGTATGTGGCTTGCAGCTGTATGTGACATGAACGTAAGAAATAATATATTATAAGATGAGATGGGGTTACTTTTTGACGGTGATGATATAATTGATCGGATGCTTGAGGCAAGGGAGGGGCATCACCAGACTCGCACGTGACCAATCTCTTGGTCGGCTCGGCAGATAGGATAAGGTTAAGCTACGCGTATTGTCATCGACCGTATAGAGTTTTCCATCAGGCATTTTCAACTGACAGGTTAAGTTTCCGGGGTGAGATTGAATATTTATCCTTCTAGCGCTTTTTCACACACGTTCAGGATGTTCAAGATGTGAGAAATAAACAGCCATTTCTCCCTTGTCTTATCAAAGCTTTATCAGACTTGCAGGTCCTTGGGCTTTCGGGTTATTACCGTTCTATAGCCATTCCTGCATTTGCTCCCCCCAATAACAAGTTACAAAAATCTTAATCGAAAACATGAGAACCAATTGCATCTTTTTATTTATTCATTATGAAGCCTCAAAGTCTGCAGTCACAACAACACTCTCGGCCATCTGATGCTGATGATCCCTAGCTCTGCTCTCTCGCAACCTCCACGGCCTTTTATATCCTTGCTTCCTGCTCCACCTTCTCAAATATGGAGCTATAATTGTGCTCATTGATACCAGCAATTCTGGCTCGTCCTGGGTGTTGGTTCGAAGGACTCGTACGAGTAATGGTGCGTCGACTCGCCCGATAAGATACGCCTCTGAATCCTTCAGAGTCCAAGTTGTTTGTTGTGCTATTATTTCCTGTGTGACTATGCGGTCTTGGCACAGTGACACAGCCGTCGAGAAGAGGGCTGTGGTGTTCATCCATTGCTCTTTCGGGCCTCGGCATCTAACCAGGTCCGTTTCGAAGCACCTCGTCGCCACATAAGCGAAAGTCGCTACGTCCTCAGAATCGGCAAGTATTCGGGCCCAGAAGCTCTCCTTTTCGATGGGGATTTTGAAGCATTGTACTGCTAAGCCTTGAGGGATGCAACCAACAACGAAATTTTCACCCTTCCTATCTACGCCCGTGTCTTGGAACAGAAACAGGACAGCGATAGCAAGTCTCGAACTCTGCTTGCAGTTCACGGTCTAGCTTTTGGTAATGTGCTCTGAAGTCTTCATGTCGTAATATCTCCAGGATATCACAGCCTTGAAGTCTCTCCCAGTAACAAGGCGCGGTAGCAAGGTCTGCCACGTAGGCAGGTAGGATATCGGCGAGGAGCTCTCGCAGCCGCACCCGTCGTGCTATGCCAGTACAAAAGCTAACCTGGACAGCGAAAGGCCCTTCTAGATCGGCGTTGGAAAGGGATTTCTTGGCAAGGATGTTGGACTTCTTGGTTTGGCCCAGTCTCTTCACCCACGTCTGGGCGAAGTTCACTATTCCTACCGCGTTTTGTCCGCCCTGGAAGCCAAGGCCTAGCTGCCTTTCGGACACCTCTCAGTAGCTTGAAATGTTCCTAGTTCCTTCAGCCATGGAATAGCCATCTGGACTTGTTCCTGTGGCGTCACCGTGCAGTCCTGGTTTATCGAGACTCTTGACCCGATGACCTATTTTTCATTGCGAGGGAAGGCTGAAGTGAACTTTATTTTGTCTTCCGATACTGGGCTCCAGTGCAGAACAGGCAAGTGGTGACTTTCTGTTTCTGTCGAGGCGGAGGTAATCAGGCCACCACCAATGGATATTGCGTGGAGGTTTTCCGAGTCATCTTTTGGGATGATGAAATCTCCAGGACCTCAGGTATCGAGCAAATCTTCAGGGCAAGCCTTTAAGTCGAACTTCTTATCACAATCTCAGCTCTCTAGGCCTTTCGTTTTATTTCCGCGCCATTCCCGCTCGCGGAATCACTTTTTTCGACCAAGCCTACGTTTGCAAATACTATTGTGGACCATGTCAACTGATCCACTGCGTCTCGACGATTTTATTCATCGGCTAATCTATGAAAAGGGCTATAAGACCTGGTCATCGTTACTAAAGAAGGCAACTAAAGATCCTGAGATTCCTTCAGCCAGCTTACGGGTCGAGCATCTCTTCCCTCAGCACCCTTACTTTCCGACCGGACTTGAACTCGATACTACTAGGTTGCTAACAGTCACATCAACGTAGGTTCCTGGGACAGGATCCTGTGATTTACCGCCCTTCGAGCAGCCTTTTCGAATTTTACCGCGTGTTGCTACGCCTACCAGATTGTTTACCTCGACCAAATTGCCTCTCCCACCATCTGTCTGGTTCAAGCAAAGTGACAATCATCTCACAGTCCTCGTTCTCGCATGGGCGTATGCTTTATCAGCGCGACGGGCCGAGATTTTCTCTCAAGCATTGCCACTGGAGTACACTGACAGTCAAGCCGAGTGGTTGGCCACGCGTACTTGCGACAACACAGAAGCAACCGTAGATGTTGGAAATATCAGTTACGACGCTGCACGATGGGGGGGCCAGTCGTTATTACGCCCGGGCCTATGTTAGAAAGTCTCCTAATGTTGTTTGGCCCCTATAAAATTCTTGTCTCCTTGGTCCTCAACATTGGAATCACTTCCAGCTATACGATTATTCAGCGCCTCGAGGAGTAAAGCGCCAAGTCACCCAATCCTGCCTAGTTCTTGAGCCGGCAGTTCAGTATATTTCTGACTATTATACACTCCATTCCGCTCACGATCAAAACTGTGTTACTTTTGCGATAGCCCTCATGCTCCCGTTGGCCTACTATGATAGGATAAGCATCCTACTTCCGGTGCCACGAATGTGCACTGCACCTTCAAGAATCAGGTCAAGCGCAGAATCGATAGAAGAACCAATCTATGGGCGAGACATCAGGCAGTTCGATAGGCTCCTCACCTTGTCTTGCAACCCTCACAGAGTGAAGTCCATTCTTGGCAGTATTTTCTACGAGCCTAGTGTACTATGCAATACCTGTGGTCAATGGTTGCAAGGTACTGCCACTGTCCTCCAGTCAGGGTTGATACAAAATCTAGATATTCTGACTCGGACGTTCTCCCTTCGAAGCCCTCATCTGAGTTCCCTGTGGCTTGGTGCCATCATTGCTGGCTTCCACAGGAGTTTCTTAGAGGCCCCCGAGGACTCCTCGGACTCAACAGGATCGATATTCATGAAGCGGCTTGGACTGGCACCCTGATCTCCTTCATTGAAGTCAAGTCATCCTGCAGCTGCTAGTCTTATAGACTATAGAGGGCTGGACCCAGACAGGGATATTTCAGAACAAGTCACGCGAAATGTATTTATGTGGATGCGAGATAGATGGCTTTCCAATCAATGAACGGGAGATACATAACCATAAATGGTTTAACGATGGTGACTCTGACGGTGACGATAGCAACTGTGCCGAAGGAGATTGTGGTGCCACAATGGGTTGTAACTTGAGTGTTAAGGTTGGCGGCTGGATCTCTGGTGTTATGACCGCTCGCTGCAACTCTCTATAGGATCCGATCTACAATAGGAGCATGAATTTTGAGACGTCGGATGCTGGCATCAACTTAACAAGAGCTTGAAACAGACCAAGCGATCATTCTTCTGCAAAACGCTACTCATGATGCAAAGCCATGTATGTGTATAAGGACTGCATCAATGCTAAAGTGAACGTATTTATCCGATAGGCAGAGATAGAGCCAGTTTAATGAGTGCCTAGAACTCGAAGAGGTCATGGATGTCTGAGAACCTAGACAGGACATAATCCAAGGCAAATATGTAACGATCCACTGAGCGTCAAACGTCAACTTTACGCCCGAAACAAGGGCATGGATCTTGGCCGAACTTCTTAACAGATGCCGTTACTTGGGTCGGCCCTATGACCTTGTCAGCTAAAGACCAGGTAAAACTCACCTAAAAACCCAGCCGCTAATCATTGAGCTTCCTCCGCGAGCATAGGAATTGATCTCATTCTGAAGACGCAAAACGCATTCATCATCGGCAAGATCAAAAGCATGATAGATGTTCAGATTCTGAACCATGAATTCAAGCTTCTGCGTGGGAGAGTGCTGAACGCACGTATGTGCAGCCTCGCCAGCAGCAAAGGTACCTTGGAAAGCACCGAGATATCCGCTGTGGCCTTTGCAGGCGTTGACAACGTGCTGGCGAGCAGCGGCGCGATCTTGCCATTTGGCGCCGGTCCAGAAGCAACGAGCTGAGACGGTATTGATGGAGAGGCTGATGAAGGCGATTACGAGGATAATTAAGATAAAGGACTTCATTTTGACTGAGGTCTTTGAGTGTCGTTTTTGGGTTGCGGAATGCGGCATCTTTATGGGAGTTGAAGAGCTGAGAATGCGATTTAATAGCTTACATAGTAGGCCGAGAGTACGGGTGCACAAAAGCTAAATATTTATTTGCAGAATGAATGTGTTCTTCAACCGCAGAGTCTACTTCTGGATCAGTTGCATATCGCCTTCCGGAGGATTCGCAGCAAGCTCCAACGGACCTTTGTGTGATATAGTTTCGTGACAGACAAAACCTAGGCAGGCAAAAAAAGCCTAATGCCTCTACGATCATTACACAAGCATCCTTTGTGAAACCTCTGTATCAAATTTCGAGGCAATGTTTCACGAATCATCCGAAGAGAATCGTCGTGCCCTATGTATCATGATTAATATGTTGACCCTCGTCTATCCAACTCCTCAAGCCGTCTGTATTCACAATCTCGCTCCGATCGAGGTATGACAGCACTTTTGTAAATTCCTGGATGTACTCCGAGACACGACGGGAGAGCTGTCTATCCATCTCAAAGGGACAGTTGAGAAGGGAACTGGCAATGCTGCGCACTTTGTAGATCTAACGTGGAGTTTTGTCAATCTGTGAGATCTTAATGAGGATGTGACGTGAGACTTACGAGATATAGACCGTTGGGCTCTAGGTACGCATGAGGGATGCTGTGGAGGATATGAAGCAGTTGGCGGGATACGTCTTCACGGTCTTTCCAGTTTTGTTTGAGTTGAGTTGCGATGTATGAGTCATCTCCCTCTCGGTCCGTCATCTCTTGCAGTGCGACGTCCATTTTGTCGAGGAGGAAGTTCTGGAGCCATAGGTGACTGACGTGCAGGTTGGCTCTGGTGCTTTCATTTTGCAAATGCTCGATATGAGCCTCAGTGAACGCACCTTGGCGCCTATCACTACTATCAAATGGTTGGTAGTTATCGCCTGGCCCCCATTGGCGCATGTGCGTTGGCAAACCATCAAGTATATACCGCAGTTGATCAAGGAGATCTCTCAGCTTCGATAGACGCTCCTCTGGGGATCTACCAAACCCGCAGTTGCAACCATCATTGACCATGGACTCTCGCATACCCAAGAGGAATGCGCGAGATGCCATGATGAACACAGTAGTGGAGTGAAATGGGGCATCGTCTGCTGAGTCAGTGTTGTTTGGTAGCCCTACGGATGGTGTTGATGGAAGCTGGCCGACGATTCCTGTTTCGGTTATGTTCTCGTCGACAATGTTGAGAGGCTCTAATGCAGCAAAGTTGACATCTCGGATGGTATAGTTGTCGAGATATGTTAAGTAGTTGCATCTACCCGGTTGGATCTTGGAATGTCTGACATCTCGTTAGCCGACAAGAGTGCTTGAAACTGATGGACTTACGCGAAAGTGTAGAGCTGTAGCCAGAATGACTTCTTCCGTAGTTGAGTCTCAATGGGATTTAAGCCCTCGTACTCAGAAACAAGATGCATACCCAATAGTCTCGCAAGCTGCATCGACTCTGCTTCAAACATGCGGCTTTGGTTGATCTGTCCAACTTGGAACGCTCCGATCGAGAGACAGTATGCCGTAGCCCACTTTCGATGGCTGATATGATCCCAGTAATCCGCAGGCCGAAGACGGATGCACATCTGAGAGCAGTGGCTAATCGTAGCTGTGCGAGTGCCAAATCGAGCTGCCAGAGCGTGGTAACTGTCAAACTTTGATGGTAGCAAGCCCACAGTCAACGAAGCTATTGATACGAATAGCAGTAGAGTGTCGAGGTCGGTGATATCTTTATTTGATGCTAAGTCGTTACGGAAGGTTGGTAGATGTACGACAGGAACAAGAGGGTATATGTGGTCGATGTAATCAGTCATGATGGTCATGAACAAGCTTCGGGGGCATATTTCATCCGTTTGGGACTGATGCTCGAACAACTCGACATTTTGAGGCTGGATGAAGTGCGCGTCATGGCTGTGAATGCGTGCACGGCTTGGTGATGGCGCATTAGGCGATGATCCAAATGCCAGACTCAGATGAGAATTCCCGAGAGGTGTTGGAACTTCCGTATGGAGCGTCTCATCTTCTTCGTAATGGGTCGGGCTCTCAACGTGTAGTTCTGGAGAGATGGCAGCAGGTGGTTGAGTCGTCCTGATAGTTGTTAGCCAGGCTTTCATGTGACACGACAATACCAAGGGTTCGATATGACTACCTTCTTCTCTTCGGACCTCTAGGCCTCGTGGGTATGTCAAAACTACACTGAATATGCAGCCTCGAGCATCCCACGCAATGCGACGCTGTTTCTGCACCATCCCTCGGAAACACGCACTTCCTCCGCCGAGCACGACACGCATCGCATGCCCTGGTACTCAACTGTCTCGCTTTTTGCCGGCCAGCTATGATAGACTCGTCAGCTGCATTGTCGGTCGACAACAGTGATGTGCTGGGGTCTACGTCTGTCGCTGCCATGATAGGTAACCGATCAGTCGGGTCAGTTTCTGGGGTTGACGAGGCGGAGAAATACAGACTGCGGAGTTAATCGAGACCCGCTGGAATAGTCAGTGGGCGTCATGTGCCGCTTGGACTTTTTCGTTAGTTCATTTTTGTCGGAGCCGCAATTCTACGCCTAAAATGGTGGAGAACTTCCGAGTATTCGGTGAAAAGGACGATGCCTTCCGATCAGATTAATCGACGTGCATCAATTCGACTTTGTGTGAGTTTGAACTATTGAGTAGCTAATGAAGTTTGACTCGCGACAATACTCCGCCATGGATTTAGTTGCATGCTGCTGAGCCATGATGGAATGAATCACAGTATCGCTTGACTTTAATGTAGGTCGCCTTTCTAAGAGTCTTTCGATGGCACTCACATCCCCCAGCGAATAAGGGCGAAAAAAAAAAAATTTTTTTTAAAAAAAGACAAGTTACTTGATGCGAATAAATTATATAAATCATTATGCCTTATATCATCACATTAATCAACGACGGATCGTAGAATGAATAATACGGTTTATGACGATGTAGGGTAGTGAACTCTTATCATGTCCGAAGTCCCCGCCACGTCGTCGCGTTCTGGACCGTAAACGTCTTGTCCAGAAACTCACATCTACTGCTCATGCCAACAAGAACAGTATAATCTCCCGCGTCACTGCACCAATAATCCTCTCTCTCACTCCAATAGCTCGTCGCGCGGAGAACATCCAGCTCAACCTTTGCCCTACCATTTGCTCCTGGAACCAGATTGATCTTGGCAAAGCCCTTGAGCTCCTTGCTAGATCTCGTAATCGTATCAAGAGCAGAAGCAGTAAGTGGTGTTGGGTGAGGTGGCTTGACGTAGACTTGTACGACCGCAGCGCCTGATCGCGAGCCAGTGTTAGTCACATTGACGCTCACTATCAACTTCTTGCTCTCCGACTCTCCGTGCTCTTCGACGCGAAGATCAGAGAGCGTGAAGGTAGTATATGACAAACCATGTCCGAAGGGGAACAAAGGTTCAATGTCGAGCGTGTCATACCAGCGATAGCCGACATGCACGTCTTCGCTGTACAGAACGCGTCCACATTCTGATCGAAAGCTCAAGGCACTGGGGTTGTCTGACACGCGTCTTGGCATAGTGATTGGCAGTTTGCCGGACTAGAACTGTTAGCAGAGCACTACGAGATGACTGGGGTGACTCACAGGGTTCATAGCACCGAAAAGCACATCGGCGATACCGTTCCCGGCTTCATTGCCGCCGAACCACGCTTGCGCAATGGTACTAGCCTGATCAACCCACGGCATTGAAACAGGCGTGCCACTCTGTATGAGTACCACTGTGTTGGGGTTCGCTTGCAAAACTGCGGAGATCAGATCATCGCTACCGGGAGGAAGAGACATGTTTGCGCGATCTTGACCTTCACTCTCCCACTCCCCACTCGTCCCAACGCAAAGAACGACTTGATCTACGCTCTTGGCCAACTCAACAGCGTCTTGGAGTGCCTGTCGCGGCTCAAGTCTGGGGCAACCTCCGAGACGCATACCGCCTTGTCCAAAGTCAACGACTCCCGAGACCTTGAGATCAGAGGTCTTGTCGCAGCCCCAGCGCACGACCACGTTGTAACTCTTGCCGCCTTCAAGCATCCTGCTCCCTGTCTTTTCGACGGTACCGCAACCAAGGAATGAACTTCCCGGCTTTTGGTCAACGACATTTGAGACTACTAGCTCACCGTCAATGAAGAGCTCGCCAGTTCCATGGACACAAAGACCAAAATCCCATTCTCCTGTCTTTTCTGGAGTCAAGACACCCTCGATATCAGCGTACCAGATCTGCTCCAGTGCTGGATGCTCATAGTCCACAAACCAGATATTCGAGTCATCAAGAATCCTCGTCTCGAGGACCTTGCGTGTATCTGGTCCGGAGCTAGGAGGAGGATCATTATATATGCGCAAAGTGAATCCTTGACGCTGTTCGCCAACTGTCTTCAGCAGCTTGCCTATTTGAGGCAGTGATCGATGACCATAGAGTCCTTTTGTGAAGGAAACGTCCTTCGCAATACCTCTGATGCCCTCCAGTGGAGAAACAGTATGGTATGCTCGAAGACTTGCACTTCCACCACCGCAATAAGTGCTGATGTCGGCATTGGGTCCAATCACAGCGACCGGCTTCGCAGGATCCAGCGGCAGAACTCCCTTGTCATTTTTGAGTAGTACCACAGACTCGGCGGCAGCTTCACGAAGGAGTCGACTGTTCTCCTCACTCTGGAGTTGAGTCTCCGGCGCGTTCGGTGGAATACTCGTGTTCTCCATCGAATGCTTGACCAACTTCAAAATATTCCTCACACGCTCATCCAGTGTTGACCTCTTGACTTTATTCGACGTAACAGCGTGAACCAAAGTCTCACCACGCCATCTTGTAGGACCCGGCATTTCGAGATCTTGTCCCGCATTGATGGCCTCAGTCGTACTGTAGGTTCCGAACCAGTCGCTCACAACTAGTCCATCCCACTTCCACTCATCGCGCAGGATATCTTGCAGCAAGTGATGGTTGTCTGGTGCATGTGTGCCGTTAACTTTGTTATATGCCGTCATGAAAACTCTCGGACTCGCCATCTCAACAGCAATCATAAACGGAAGAAGATACACCTCCCTCAACGCCCGCTCCGTGATCTGTACATCAACAGCCATACGCGCACTCTCCATATCGTTACAAGCAAAATGCTTCATGGTAGCAGAAACACCATTCTTCTGCACACCATGCACATAATGTCCCGCCAAGATGCCTGAGAGAATAGGATCTTCAGAGAAAGACTCAAAGCCTCTTCCGCCTAATGGTCCTCTTTGGATATTGACGGTAGGACCAAGAAGGACGTGCGCACCTTTGGCGTGGGCTTCGTCTGAGAGTAATCGACCCAGACGGTGGATTAGGTCAGTATTCCATGTTGCGCCTAGAGCGGTGCCGCAGGGAAGACATGATGATGGGGTGCTGTCGAAGAAGTGAGTTCCTCGCACGCCGTTGGGGCCGTCTGAGAGGCGGATTGGGGGTATTGAGAGGCGTTCAATTGCTGCTGTGTGCCACCATCCGACTCCTTAGAATGTTGTTAGCAATACTCTTTATGAAGAATCGTGAGCTGATGACTTGCCTGCTGTAAGCTGGACCTTTTCCTCAAGGGTCAATTGCTGGATGAGGGCCTCTACATCCATTCTGGCATACCTCATCTCAACTACTCTTGTTTGGCAAAGTGATGATGTGATTGATGCTTGACAAGGAAGGGGATTCTAGCTCGAATAGAAATGTTATTAACTAACCAAAAATGACACTGAGCTATATAGTCCATGAGCATGATCGTGATGCAGCATTCTCATCCTCGTGCTCCATCATGAGACGATAAATCTCCGCCAGAATTACAGCCAGTCCACATTTTGCCCGCAATTGGACCAAAACTGCACTGAAGATCACGGCAAGCCCAGCACGCAAATCACCCACATTGAGAAGAATTTCTCGCATTATGCGCCAGCTATTTCTCCTCAAAGCTCACCGAAATCATCTGCCGTGTTCTTTACAAGGGGCGGAGAAATACATCCCCACTAAACCACGCCAACAACCAAGCTAAGCTCACACCAAAATCTCAATTCTCCGCCTCGTAATAGTTCGCTACGTGAAATCCCCACCAGCAAATCTCCGCAATGCGACATCGCCCTTGTAATTTTTCTAGCGGTATGGGGAGACGCGAAAACGTCTGATTCCCCATGGGCAGGATTTACTCTGGGGTTTTGACAGAGCCTAGTGTGCCATGTGACACTTTAAATGGTATGGAGTATTCTGGTGGATTTTTTTGTTTGTCAATAACGTGTATGGGAGGAGTATATAGACTTGCATATGCCCTCCGCAAAACATCAATGATCGACACAGGCTTTTGACATCAGGTCTTCAATTATCTCTTGGAGTTGATCCTCGATATTTTTTTCCTTCCTCCTACGACAATTAGACTGGCCCTCAACTCTCTGCAGTAGCCATGGGCACCGTCGCTGAAGTTGGCCATGGGCCGTCCCATCAACCATGGTGGAAGACAAGCCATTTGATCAAGCTCAACTCCATCATCCTGTCACTTGTACTCTTCTGTAAGCCCTCATACTCAGCATCTCAAGTATCCAACTAATCAATCCCTTCACAGCCTCAGCCAACGGATACGACGGCGGTCTAATGGGCTCTATCCTCGCGCTCAACACCTGGAACTCATTCATGCAGCACCCCACCGGCGCATATCTCGGCTGGATGACAGCAATCTACTGGCTCGGCAACGGCCTCAGCACTCCCCTCGCAGCATGGTGCTCCAATCGCTACGGCCGCAAACCAGGTCTCTACGCTGGCTACTTCTTCCTCATAATCGGCGTTGGAATGCAAGCTGGTGCACCCAACGAGAAAGCTTTCACATATGCTCGACTCTTCATCGGTTTCGCTGCTGGCTTCTTGGGAAACTCTGCGCCTGTGCTTATCAACGAGATCGCGTATCCTTCGCATAGAGCTATTGCGAGTGCGCTGTTTATGTGTGGGTGGTATGTTGGCGGTACGATCTGTGGATGGGTCACCTTTGCGTGCCGTGTTATTCCTAATGATTGGTCCTGGCGCATTCCGGTCCTGCTACAGATTTTCTTACCGCTGTGTGCACTGCCGGGCTTTTTGATGGCGCCGGAGAGTCCGAGATGGTACGTCAGTGTTGGACGATTAGAAGAAGCAACAGATGTCATTGCGAAGTATCATGCTGGAGGCAACAGGGATGATCCGATTGTGAGCACGCAGATGATGGAGATTGAGGCTGCTATCACGGCAGAGAAGGATGCTGCTAAGAGTGCGTCTTATCTCGACATGTTCAAGACCAAGGGAAACCGACATCGATTGTTTATCTCGGTCACGCTTGGTTTTGTTGCGCAGTGGGCGGGCAATGGTGTTGTGTCGTACTATCTGCCTCTTGTGTTGGACTCGGTTGGTTTGAAGACAACGACTGAGCAGACTCTGATCTCAGCTTGTCTCAATGTCTGGAATCTTCTTTGGGCTACTGCTGCAGCAGTCAGTGTTGATCGACTTGGCCGCCGATTCCTTTTCTTGACTTCGGCGAGTGTCATGTTTTTATCATTCGTTGTCGTCACTGCTCTCAGCGCATCCTTTGCCAAGTCTGGCGCTTCATCAATTGGATTGGCTGTTGTGCCGTTCCTATTCATCTTCTTTGCAGGATATGACGTTGGACTGTAAGCTTCACTGATGTTTCGATTTTGTCACAGCTAACATATTCAGAACACCATTCCTTGTCGCATATCCCTGCGAGATCTGGCAATTTTCTCTTCGATCTCGTGGTCTCACGGTGGCCTGGTGCACGACCGTCGCATCAATCTTCTTCAACAGCTTCGTCAACGCCATTGCTCTCGACGCGATTCAATGGAGGTATTACATTGTGTTCGCCGTTATTCTGTTCATCTTCATTTTCGTCGTCTATTTTACCTACCCCGAAACACGTGGACACACGTTGGAGCAGATGGCGGTTATATTTGATGGTGATGATGCAGTGCCGTCTCAAGCTGTTGCACTGGAAAAGACTGATGTTGAAGAGAAGGAATAATGATAGGAATGCTGAGATAAGATAAGGCTTGTTAGTAATCAAAACAAGCATCGTCGATCGTCGATCTAATGATATGATCGGTGATTGATTGATTGGTCGATTCTGAATCTGACGTTTTAGGCTGCCGTTGCTATCAATGACGTCAGTGTGAATGTATCATGTGCCCAGTCTCGTCGTAAGCTTGATTCCTTTCAAAAAGGCTTCTCTCCTCTTCCTTTCCCCTCTTCTTCTGTATCAACACTTTGTCTCAATCAAATCACCAAATAATACTGCGAAAGTGGTTGCCAAAATGCTCAACAACGCTGTCATCGCTTTCCTCCAGCTCTGGCTTGCTACGCTTGCCTTTGCTGCTCCCATCGCTGACGAGGTTACCGTCACTGGCGCTAAGCCGTGGCACTACGGAACTGGTGGTGGAATTATCGGTTTCATCATTTTGGTCCTTGATATTCTTGTCTGGAGTGCGTATTTCCATGTCTCCTCGCTGTCTAGACCATGCTAACGAATGTACAGTCGAGGTCCTTCAGTCGAACCGCCCCGTCTCGCACAAGATCCTTTGGTGTCTGGTTGTCTTCCTCTTCCCCGTCGTCGGAATGATCATCTACTACCTCTTCTCCAACCGCAAGTCTCACATGCGCAACTCTGACTACACCCCGGTTCCCTAAATGCATCGCGCATCAATTGACGACAGTCACGCGACACACGGCAACAATACGACAAATGAAGAAATGGGGCTGAGGAATGACGTACGAGGCAACAGGAAAGTGGAAGTGGAAACGGGCAACAATTAAATCAGATAGCGACTTGTTTTTATGGTAAATGAATTGACGAAACGTTTACTTGGGAGCTCCGAGTACGCCTTGCAGCCGTGTGAATATGGCCACGACCACAGCTGTCATTCAGCCTGGCCAACATCAACTAAATTGTCTTTCTGCCTGTTTTAATTCCCCGTTCGACTGCGAAATAAATCTATTTTCTGCCTTGACTGACTAATTATCCCATGTTAGTACATTTACTTGCACAACCAACTGCATATGCACGTCTACGCGCGCGACAAGTGAAACATCAACATGGCGTAGCATCTCAGCCGGCCGTTGGTCCAGACCCAACAACATGTACTTATTTACGCCAAAATCCATGCCAACAGCCATAACAGATACATACAAACAATTGCAATTTCATTTCACCACCTACGGCGCTTCTCACTTCACAATGCCACCCAATCAACGCGAAATTCAGCGACAGCTGATGAGAAAGTACAACATCATTTTTGACGGTCCAATTGACTCAATCACCAGTCCTCAGTGGCCGGGCAACTGCAACACCATTTTTGACCACATTCGGCGACTCGGCAAAACGGATTACTCAGACTACCGCGAGAGCATCTCCGCAGACTTCACGCGGTTTACATGGAGGCACCAGGTTCAGCAGCGCGCAAAGCGTATTACAAAGATTGCCAAACGCTGCTTAGAGAGCAGGAAGAATGAAAGCGGATGGCGTCTGGCGCTCGAATCAGAAGTCATGACCCGATTTTCTGTAGAGATTGCTTGGTAAGTTCTGTCAGGTTGATTATCGGTCACAAGATTGCTGAAATATTAACAAGTCGGAATTGCCGTGGACGACTTTGGCGTTCTGAGTAAGAAGTCGACCCAACCACTCAAGAGGCTGAAGAGGATGACCCTAATTCCCTTCGGGCTCGACAGAGGAGGCGTCAGTCGTGTACATGTAAGCCTAATGGCTTCTCGCGAGACATGTGAGTGCATTGTATCGTTGAGTTTGGACCCATGTTAATCACTTTTTAGACCAGAGCAGGGAATCAGCCCCTTGTTCGACGACAGAGCTGAAGAAGCAATTATCTATTCTAGTGAACTGCGAGCGGAGCTCCCGAAACGTGAGCACCGCCCCGATCGAGTCTTTGGGCTACAGGTTACCGAAAGGCTCTCTCGGCTACTAAACTACGCCGAGGATATCAGGAGTAGCCCGTTCAGGCTCGACGGAGATCCTCTTGTCTTTCCCTTTCTGGTGATTGAAGCCAAATCTGAGAAGGGCAGTGATGCTTTCACCGACACGCAGGTTCAAACTGCCTTCGCTATCAGAGAGCTACTCTCCATACAGCAGGAACTAGCCCATGTTGCGAATGAAAATGAAGAATGGGATGGAGGTCCACTTGTGTGGTTTCTGTCATACAAAGGCGAGCAGTGGAGAGTATTCGCAGCTTACATTCATACCACCCCTGATACGATATCTTATGTGAGTATAGCACGCATGAAACACATTTAGAGTCTAACACTCTTGCAGCGAGTGGTTCGTCTTTGGAGTGGCGGCGTCGACTCGCTAGACGGTGCACTTCAACTGCTTCTCATTATCGACTATATCGCTGATTGGGCACGGGACATCTATCGCGAAGGCATCGCCCGTAGCCTTCAAAGGCTTGCGCCCACTGACTCGGAGAGCCTGAGGCACGATGACGATATCTTCTCCATGGCTGGAAATATCAGATCGTGGATTGCCAGTAATTTCGACAGGAGTCACGACGCAAAGGACCGGCCTATGGGAGTCTCTCTCTGCAAATTCGACTGCGGGTCAGGAGTTTTTCGAGACGCTAGATTTGTTGACTCCCAATGCATCGGTTTAGTTATCACCCACCACAATGTCGAATCCTTTCTGCGGACAGCCACCACGGACGAGGAGACAAGAGGTCTGATATCCATTCTTCTGGAAAGCTTAGAGCGTCCCTGTCTTGCGAAGGGCCAAGTACTCAACGACTTGGAGCTCATGTGGACAGACACTGACCGCAATCTGTCTGAAATACTACATCCAGAAGACGTATTCTATGTTGTCGCTGTAGCAACATTTTATCTCAGCCCAGGCTGGAAGCCAACGAGAGAATTGACGTATCTAGCAGTCTCAAAGAAACTTGTCCAAGACTCCATCCGGTCCCCAGCGGGGCCACTTTCATCCACCATACAACTTGAGAAAGCTCCGATGGTCGAAGACTTAGAATCATTCCGCGGGCTTCTTAATATGTCGGCCGAGGATAATTTGAATGCCTGTCTTTATAACTTTTGCCTTCGGACTGATAAGCCAACCAGAGCTCGACGTTCGGAAGTCAACTATGTTTGGAAGACCCTACCGACAGTTGCATCGGATGATGCTGATCGGGAGCTACAAGACCGAGTTCTGCGGGCTTGTGCACGACCTAGCACAAGGAACTTTGTGCGTAAGCTGCATTCCATATATAAGATAGGGAGGAATGAACCGGATGTTTCATTTCTTCGTGTATCGTCAACAATGGATCGACTGGCCAGCCCCGAGGATTTGCAACTTCGACCCGACATTTTGGACCAGACAGAATGGCCCTGGGCACACGATAGCAGTTTCAAAACAATGAAGGAGTCGAACAAGGAATTGATCATTGTCAGGAGAGCTGCGCAGGTTACTTATTTCCGAGCGGATATGTGTATCTATGTTCTCGATACATCACTGGCGCAGCGAGGTATTCCCCAAGCTCTATTTTCTTGTCCACCGGAGACCCACGTGCTTATGCTCAAGCTTGATGAGGATCCCAGCAACATTGGTAGGTGGGGAACCTCGTTATATCCAGAAGATGAGTTCAGGAAAGGTTGGAACCTTGCTATTCATACTTCAGACGACATAGGCCGTCTAATGGATCACTTTGACAAGTTGAAGAAAGAGCTAAGGCAGTATCGAGGTTTTGGATTACTATCTAAGTGGAAGCATGTTACGACAGGTTGGGCCATGGATCAGAATATTAGGTCTCTGGACTTTGCCTCTAATCGGCCTTTTATAAGACATTCATACCAAGCCCCGCTGAGTAGCACATTACTCAAAGAGGAAGACTATGGATCTGACCGATTGCCTCCAATGCCCTTCCATTCTGGAGTCAAACAGGCGAATGATGCTACAACGAGGGCAGCGGGGTCAGCAAATAGAACGGCCGAATCAGTACGCAGACCAACACTAGAACGGATATTGCAAAACACAGACAACACTCGAGACGGTGACGACCGTGCGAACTTCTCTGCTATGCCAGAGCAACGAAAAGAAAAAAGGCCCATAGTGGCGGTGGATGAGCCTGATGAGGCTGAGTCCTCAGCACATGCAGAACGACGAGCTCGTCAGGAGCGTGAAGTTGCCCGACGGTTTAATAGTGATTTTCTTTCCGACAAGGAGCTGGAAGAATTGTTGGCAAAGGGAACGCTTTTCTGAACTGCCACATACTGGTATTGGCGTATATCTGTACCATTATAAATTATCCTGTTATAAGAACTCAATAAATAAAGATGATAGAGTCGGAACAGGTAGAAGTCACAAATACAGTTAGAAGATAGCCATAAAATTCTTATTCCACTCCCTTCAAGACAAATATTTAGTGAACCACCTAACTAATTGGTCTTCTGCCTGATCAGCCATATCTTTCTCCTCCTTGTTATCCGGGTTGCCTCTAACAGCGAACCCGTGCTTTGCATTAGGAATGATAACAACTTCAGTGTCCACATCCTTCTTCGCATCCAGGATCTCAGCTGCCTTGTGCACCTCCTTCAAAGGCAAGGCAAAGTCGACATCACCAATGGCCATACTGTAGGGCAGTTTCACAGGTTCGATGTCTCGGGAAACCTCGATTTCACTCGGGTGAGCAGTGAAGGCTGCGTCGATGATCGTCTTGCCATTCGCAGCTACCTCGCCGTGGGCTAAATGGGTGATACCATATGCGCCCCAGCAGAAGCCCACCACGCCAACCTTGAGATTAGCTGCTTCATTGCAACGGAGGTCGTCCATGAACTTGCGAATGCCAGGATAACGCTTCTCGGGCTTGTTACGAATACTGAAAGGCACCATGACGAATGCAGCCTTTAATAAGTTCCATCTGATTCTCTGCGTTAGGAATAACAGTGTTGCTTGGTACATGTTTAACTTACGGTTTTACCAGCCATCCCCAGAAACCTCTATCATTAAGAACACTGTCAATGACGGCTTTGATGGATGCGGGCGCAGATGTGCCTGAAAATAAACACATTAGCCTCCAAGTACCGAGGACATGGACAGAAACCATGAACTCACCATGCATGAAATCAGGAACGTATACTCTGCAGCCAGTTCGCTCTGCATATCTGTCTGCCACACCACGTAGGTTTGTCGTGTTCCACCCAAATGCATCCGACATGACAACTATCAGTCCCTTTGTCGAAACCTCTTTGGTCTGAGGTTCTGTAACGTATAAATCATGACCATGAAGTTTGGCCTCGCGGCCGTAAACAGGACCAGGATGGTCATGTCCTGTGTAACAGTCAGCGCACGGCATTTTGCTTAATGTTGACGGCTGAGTTTGAAGCACAAAAAGAGGGCCAGTCACTCATTCAGAATTGGCCAACTAGAGATACCGAATGAAATGCTAATTGGTGAGGATTGCGCTTTATCAAGCTTAGTTGAGACTACGACTGTTTCCCGTGTGGGGTTCCGAACACCCGGCCCGGTGGGCACCCCCACCAGAAGTTCCTGATATGCTCTGTTGTTATGGATCTAGTTTAGCACCCACTCGCTAAGGGAGTCTCGTCAGGTGGCACCGCAAGAATTCAACGCGCTTGTTGCTTCATAGCATTGATATGCTACCATCACGGTTGCATTTTCTAACTTAATAAGTGATGCTCATTGACAGTAATACATCGGACTATTTGATGATAACTTGTTGCAAAATGAACGCCAAAATAGTTATACAGCCAAGTATAGACAATTCTACCATGAGTTAGGAGCAACGTCTGTGTAGACTCTGAAGCCACTATTCTGCTTCGCATCCTCGAAAGCCTCGTGATGCTCCTCCAAGCCGTACACCTTGTGACTCGAGCCCCCACGCTTGCCGAGCTTGAGAACCCCCGAATTTACCATCTTGATAGTCAACTCAATTCCTCCTCGTGATACCATGACCTTACCAATGATCTTGATGTTTTTGTGCATCACGAGTGTGTACGGAACTGAGATAGACCCAGACGGTGCTCCGCTGAGGACAACCCTGCCTTCTGGTAGCACAGCCTGTATGGCGGCCGAGAAGTAGGGAGAGCCGTTCAAGCTGCCTGATGCCCAGTCATTGTATACTTCGACACCGCGCCCATCGGGGCTTGCCTTTCGGATTGCGGCCGCGTCCACCTCGTCATCTCCAGTCATGACAACATAGCTGAATCTCTCGTGGTTCCCAAGCTGCTGTTTAAGGTATGCGAGCTTCGTCTCACTACGACCAATAGCAATGACGTTGGCGCCCAGAGCCAGTGCCATGTCAGAGGTGATGCCTCCGTAGGTCCCAGTGGCTGGACCAAGTACAATCGTCTCGCCTGCTAGTAGATTGGCAGCCTCGAATAACGCTCCAGCAGAGATGCTGTAGAAGGAGATCTCGTGAAGGTCCGCAGGCGTGTATCCAAGCTGCTTGCATAGCCGATCCTCGTCTAACATAAAGACATTCTCGAGAGGAACCTTTTGATACTGTTGGAGGGCGCCATCTCGCCATTCTCCCTGCATGAGCTTGCGGCCTTTCGTGCCCTCTCCGCCGTGGTGTCCCTGGATGATATTCACGCTAGGATCGTCTCGCGCATAGATGGCGGCCGAGAAAAAGACCAGATCACCGGGCTTGGCAAGTATGGCATCCGATCCGACAGCGTGTACCCGGCCGATATGGCTTGGATGCGGCACCAGGGGAAGGCTCAGGTTGAAGACAGGCAGCTTGCCCTGGTGAATATCTTCGGCATAAGGGAATACCACTGTGTTTAGAACTTTGACGACGGCTGAGCCAGCTGTTGCCTCAGGGACGGGGAGTTCAACGAGCTCCAGAGGTTTGTCGAATGACGAGAGCCATAAGGCACGATTCGTAGTTGTAGGGACGCTGGGACTCATGTTGGGACTGGTGGAATGGGATTGAGCGGTGAAATTGATTGGAGAGAAGGGAGGCTTTGGGAAAGTTGCAGTTGGTAGCTAAATACAAATGCTTGACTAGTCTCAGTAAGCAACAAGCCAGCTACCTCACCAGCTACTACTACCAAGACTTTCGAGCCAGCCTCGAAAAGGAGCGGGTGGAGTTCATTCCCACCCGATGACACAACTCCACCCGTACAACCCATGAAATCTCCACGTAATTGATGTCTAGCACCGCTTTGGGAGCATATTTGATCAGCTCGAAAACTGTAGAGTGGGCAAAGCCAAACAAAGTGGTGGTGGAGTTCCAAGACTCGCCGTATTTCGTCAATTGATACATAGAGATAGTGATTGTACATGAATATTACGGAAATTTACAAGAGAACCTGCCCAGAGGTCATTACAATCTTAATGAGAATAGAAGAACCCGATCAAAATAGTGAAATCAGTTCTCAGTTTTTAAACGTCCTTATATTACCATGCCATCCCGTTCAAGTAGTCTAGACTCTCCATGTCCTGCTGGGTCGGTATGCCTGCTTCGCCCAACTCTCCTGTACTAAATATCATGCCCCAGGTTTCTATATCGTATTCGTCCAAATTTCCAACTGATGTCGGTGCATGATATTGTGTAGTTGGCTCTATTTGGTTATTTTGTCAGCACGAACTAGAAAAGAAAGTTCATTGACCTACCCTCTGCTTGGCAAGTTGATGAAATGGTGGAAAGCGGTTCTGGCCTGTTAGTGCTAGCAGAGACCGTTTCAGGGAGCTCCGGAGGTGTCAGTAGTAAATTAGGAGAAGGCTGACTCGAGACCAGTAAATCAGCAGAATGGTCCTGCCGCACAGGCCTAAAGCCTCTTCTGCGTCCAAGGTCTTGGTAAATCTTGAATATAGCGGGCATGTTAGCTACACCAAACTCCTTCACAAAAGCTGCCATGAGATATCCCATAGACAGGCCTGCTAATCCTGTAATTTGTGTACTCGGTAGCCCATTTGTGGCAGCAAGATGTGACCTGAGGTGCATATCGGTGCTCGCGAAGGCGAGGTGAAGGTTGTACAGTTGCGGTGTCAGGTGCGGTGCCGTTCCCGGCTGAACCTTGCCAGGCAATGGTGAAATCTGACAATGCTGTGGAAGTCCATCATACCAGCGATTCAATGCCAGTAGACTTTTGGTGCAAGGCCTGTTTGAAGATTGATGATTCGACATGGCATCGTTTAGGATACATATTAAGCTGACGTAGCAGTTGAAGATACTTTACACCCGCGAAAGCTGGGTCATGGAGTTAGTGTTGCCCAAAGTTGTAGAAGTTACGTTCTGCGGTTCCCATTCATTCGGACCTGTTTCTGCGAGCTTCGGGGAGAAACATAAATCTCCTGTCCTGAGATGGGGTGGCTTGCGCAAACGACATGATACGAGAGTATCGAGTATAAAGCAACTTAGGAGAAGCCGCTTCTGATTTTCATCATCGACATTTCCGGCATTGGAACCGTTGCTGGTAGAAGGCGCAGTACCGAGATGAAGACAAATCCTCACTGCTTGGCCAATCAAGTGCCATGAAGACACAAGATCTTCCTGATCCATTTTGAAAAGGCCCAGGATAAGCAAAGCTTGAACGTAGCCTGCAAGTCGCGCATCGTCGTTAGGTATCCGTTGTCTCGCCTTGGAATAGATTATTTCGGGAGCAGGAAGAGCAGATTGACCATCAGACGCTCCAGTATGGTTACGGGTATCTTGAAGTGAAGCATAAGCAGCAACGGCCCATAGAGTGGCCATATTTCCCTCTTCTGCCCGATCGTCTCTTGACGGCGAATACAACAACTCCAGCATCTTGTGCTTTTGGACCATCGGGAGCCAACAGTTGGTATGGGCAAAGTATATATCAATTAAGCGCCGTACCTGCTGAGCAGAAGCGGGGGATGATACGTCGTTCCATGGAGCCGGTTGGGGCACTGACGCGTCATGAGAGGAAGGCGTGTTGGCCCTGTCGGTATCCATGGGGTCTGGGACCTCCCGAGCGTCATTGGCTGGCGTTGAAGTCTGTACAGCCTCGAATGCCTTGCCACGAGGGGCGAGGTTGGGAGTGGAGGCTTCAGCCTTGACGGATGCCACGGAATTTGCACCGGAGTCGTTCCCTTGCTGAATATTCGACAACAGCAGATCCAATTCTTCTTGGATGTCACTACCGTCCCAACCTTGTCTGAGTGTCTCGTAGTCTCTGACAAGCCTGGTGTTCAAGACCAATCTGGATCGCGAATCTAGGGAAAACTGAATATCTGGCAAGAGCTCTTGGACTACAACCTTGCTATTAGGAACGACGGTGAATACAAGTGCCCAAAGTAGTTCCAGAGCCCTCACATAGCCCGTCGTCAACCCACGCTTCTTGGAGTCGGGGCCGTAGCTGCATGGGTAGTGGATGGCAGAGCATCGCGAGCAGGTTGGGTGGCTGCCATCGCATCTGTGCTTACGAGCACGGCAGTAATTGCAGGCTCTTGAGACGCGCTTGTGTTTGTTGACTCTTGTGCGTTTGGGTTTGGCAGGTGGATCCATTGTGATTGTAACGGTGATGAGAATTTGCGGCTCTGGAGGTAGTCTAGCCTATTAGCTTTTATGATAAACAGTTCAATATTTAAAATAACGGATGGTTTGGTACTTGGAGGCGGCTGAAATACGCGCTACATAAATCGTAATTCCCACTTACGGTGGGTAACTTTAAGTTGTCTGTCGGTCGATCCACCTGCCCCGTCCAGCACAAAAAGTACTGTAAAGTGCTACCTCACACAACTAAATACCACGCAAGGTTACCCATTTCACTTAATTATGCCCAGTAGTGAGGTATCACGAAAGCCAGCAGCGTTTCAAACGGACATGTATCAGGTATGCAATCGGTCTGCTCAACTCAGGCTGCCGCAAGGCGTGCATACACGTTTATACAAGGCACATATAGTCAAATTTAAGCAATTGAGTACCCATTCAGATCTATCCTCTCAAAACCTATTCTCTTCCAAATGATATCATGTCAGACATGGGCCTTGAGGAACTCAAAGCCCTTTTCCAAAAGTTCAAGTGCATTCTCAGGCTGTCCAATTTCATCAAAGCCGTGTTGTCCTCCTTCCACCAGGACCAATTCCGTCTCGACACCGTGTCTCTTGAGTTCGTCATATGCCTGTTGTGACAGCCTTGCCGGCACTAGCTTGTCTTCGGCGCCGTGGATGAAAAAGGTGGGAGGAAATCTACCCTTGGAGAAGAGCGAAGCCGGGTCCACGCGATCATAGTCGCCGTCTCCTACAACCGTCTTCAAGTGTGTTCCCTTTCCGAGCTGATCAAACATCCAGGCAACACGATAGTTGGCCAAGTTAGGCCCTTTCGGTCCCACCGGAGGGGGTGCTGAGGTGGGAGGAGGGTCATCTTTCCAAATTTTGCTCGTGAAATCTTGATCAATCTGAGGAGCACCTGGAGGTGCAGGTAAGGGGACATGGAAGGCCGAGTCTGCTAGGTACTTGATCCCGTAAATGTCGAGAGTTGCGCGAGGGGGTTGGGGCGAACTGGCCTAGACGGTCCGCATATTAGTATCTCATACCCGTGTCAGAAACTATGGTATCTGCTCACTGTCAGAAGGGCCAAGGTGCCACCGCATGAATGACCCAGTGTTACAATCCGAGATCCATCCGCTTTTACATGAGCATCTTCGAGGAGCAGCTGGGGTAATTTTGTCCGCGACCATTCATATGCGTCCAGTGCATCTTTGACCGGTCCTTCAAAGACTGTAACCGTGGGAGCCAGTCGATAGTTGGCGGATACAACCACAAAACCTAGATCCAAGAGCTTTTCGGACTGGTCTCGCGGGAGCATTTGTTTCGAGCCGACCGTGAAATTTCCGCCATGGAAATGTAATGCTGTATCTCAATGCATCAGATGCCTACTCAGAGAGGACGAGGATTGGGTAGTTTGCGTACCTATTGGAAGCTTCGAAGCGATCGTGGTCTTTCTGAAGTATACGTCAGCGGCTACCGGGATTCCATTGATGGCTTTGAAGACGTATTCCTTGCGAGTGGTCATTTTGTTGGTGTTCAAATCTGCAATAAGCATCAACTCTAACCTTTTCTGCTAAGAACAGTTTTTTTCTACGTCCAAAAGAAAACCGCATCAGAAAGGCGAGGATCTGGTGGCCTATCATAGATCAATGAATACAAAATAGGTGGCAAACAAGAATGGCAATCGTTCGGTTGTGTACCACCGGTGTCCCACCCAGAAGCTACCCACCCATATCCACCCACCTTCTCACGATGAGGTCGATAATGAAGGGATTTTGTGCACGGCAATGAGAGAGAAAATATATAATGATATATATAACATATCGAGTGCTTGCTGTCAATATCTCAAAAATACTTCCTCGACTTTGGACCCGAAAAGATTCCATGCTACGTTTACCACCACTGCTCCCCCGAATATGAAATGAGTCCGAATAAACTAAGACGGCCAACTAATTGAGGATATTTTATGTTACATTGACATTGGATGTACGGAGTACTGTAGCAATGTTTGTCGCTATGGTGGGTAGGCTGTTGCAACGTGTATGGTAGTGTCCGAATCCTCCAATTTCTTAATCAACGATTTCAGCTTTTGCGACACAGAAGAAGGCCCTGCACATATCAGCATCTTCTCAAAATCATTAACGACAGAGATTTGAGCTTACACTTCCACATTGAGCCATCCGAGAGAAGCTCTGCTGATACAGCAAGCGGTACGACTGATTGTAGGCCATGATCCCCCAATTGCAGGTCCATAACTTCTGCAAAACTCTCATTTATCAATGCGTTGAGAATATCGCGTGATTCAGCCTGTGAAGCACGAGATTGGGCGAATTGAAGGTACCAGCAAAGAAGCAGGCCTGTCTACAGGTTAGCTACTGAACAAAGGTTGAGTACGGAATTCAAGACATACAGCCCTCTAAAGCGCCGACCGCGCTTTCGGGCCCGAATACTATGGGCGCTATTTTTTTAATGTAAGATAGACCCACGCGGCAGTCGGATCTTAGCTGGTCTGCTGCATTGAAGAGTGCCTGGTAGAGTTCAGGTGAGATTGCCTTGTTTAAAAGATGCATGATCTCAGGATCATCGAGACTTGCAGGCGACCAGAGTATCTTCTTCATGACAGACAGCGGAACGCTAGCGTAAAGATGGTAGAAAGCTGAGTTCAGTAATGATCTGGCGCAGTGAACGGTGGGATTCGGGGCCAGTCCGCCATCATACTGGATCGTACGAGCTTTGAGAATTGCATCTAGCACCTGCAATGACTGTTCCATTTTTTGGCCGAATTTAGCGTAGAGCTCCCCGTCGCGCGAGCCTGTTAGTAGCTCAAATGAGCATATCCTGTAGAGAAGGGCAGACACGATGGTTACGAGACCGAATTCGCTGACTGGCATAGACGGTGGTTGGCCGGCGATGATGCTGTCCAGCGCATCGTTACTGTATAATACTTCGGTTGGGGTGCCCCAGCTGGACTCTTCTTTTAGCCACTCTGCGTTGCCTGACGGGAGGGCGAATCTGGCTTCGACCATAGGTGTTGGAATCCATGCTTCCTGTTCCTTTGAGCATACGGTGCCACCTATGAGTATCGTAGATGAGATGCACCTTGTATAGTGTGAGCAATTATAATGCGTGCATGGTATGAGTATAAGTACCTATTTAGACTCTCCCAGCGCACCCAATCCTTAAACGTGGTGGGCGGACACGTCTGTAGCTCGCTGAGTGCTTCTCGTATAAGCTGAAAACGTAATAGTTAGCCATGACCAGACTAAATTAGTAGACGTTGGAATTAACCTTGACGCAGTGAGGAAACGCGTGTGCTCTCTTGCCTTCCGAACCGCAGTGAATCTCAAAATAAGCGAGGAGCAAATATGTCTGCAGCATCCACGTTAGAGTCTCGGGGTCGGCCTTGCTGAATGCAATCATCCGTTCATGCTGTTTGCTCTGTTAACGAAATCTATCATCTAAGTGCTTGGAATGACTGTCCTACCTCGAAAACAAGTTGCACGGAGATGGTATGCATCGATGTAGCCCTGGAGTGTTCACCGAGATATACGGCGCTGCAGGCCATTACAGCAAGCAGGAGGGGAGCTATGTTAAACTTTGTTTCAGAACCTCTATTGCACTGCCTATGAAGGGATACTACTTACATGGCGTTGTGGCGATGTCAAACGTCGGCTCATGTATGATGGGTATATGAGGAGCAATATGCTTAAAAAAGGCCTTGACAAACCGCCTCACGGCGTATTTGGAAGGAAAGCGAAGCGAAGCGAGTATGTGGACCGGATATTTTGTGAGGTTGGCCCAAGCATTCTCGCATTTATTGTCGTTGGGGACGAGGTTGCGCGGGGTAGAAGATTTGTCTGTCTGACCGAGAGTAGTTGGCCTGTTGGATATCGGTGGCTCCAGGGCTAGTATCGGTAGTTCCGGGGGATTGCAGCTTGGTACTTCGCCAAAAAGTCCTTGGGCATCCGCCAGAAGCGCGTCGAGATCGAACATGGCGGAAAGATTGGGGTTGATGAGATCGGGGTCCATGAATGAAGCGTTGAATTCTAGGGGACTCCCTGAAAGATAGGCAGGGAACACGTCGGGCTGCGAGGGCATGGCGATGTCCAGCGAATTAGCCTGGCTGCTCTGAGATCCATCTACCTCATTGTTTGTCGGAGACTCATCGCGCTCCTCGATTGCGTAGTTGACTCCTTCTGAATGACGATCTTGCTGTCCTCTGGCCGTCGTCGTGGCAGGTGATGCTCGCGCAGAGCCGTTCTTTGATCCTTTCGGACGAGAAGATCCAGGGTGGGAATTGTTGCGACGCCTGCCTCGAAAGCCAGAGGGCTTTCTGTTGCCAAGGCCGTGATGGAAATTTCTAGTATGCCGGACGATGACATCTTTTCTGGAAGATGTTAGGGAGCAATACATGCAGTTGTACGGTTTCTCGCTTCCATCTGCAGATGGTCAGTGGCTGCTGATTCTCCAAGAAGTAGCAAAAGGAGCGACTTACGCGTGAGCTCATGGCGTCGTAAGTGAGCTAGGCGGTTGAAACTGGCGTTGCATTGATCGCAGGAGAACCCGCAACCTTGGCGGTTAGAAGATTTGTCTGCATTTTCACGAGTAGCTTGCTGCGTAGAGGTGTTGGTTTGACAGGACATTGCAGTGAGCTAATGGAGAGTGGGTATGAGGGAGATGAAGGGAGTCACAAGTGCCCCGGGGTATGGTCTGGACGGAAGAATGATTGATTGATCCTGGGGTTGACAAATCCAGTCCGAAAATGTGGGGGACAAGATTGCGGGGGAAGATCTCAAGACTAGCCTACGTTCGAGGGTTTAGAGTAGAAAGTGTATAGCTAAAGATGGGTGCGAAAGTATGGTATGTATGGGTAACGCTCCACTAGGGTCTATCAGGGATGGTCTGCTATGTAATGTTCCCAGCTTCAGAAGGTCAATAGCTAATTAGACCAGCTTATTCCCGCGGCAACACTGTACCGCCGTCTCTGCCTCTACCTATCATTGCTAAAGCTTTGTAATCTTCTAAACACACAAGATGAGATGCTGCCAGCATTGACAATGGGTTTCGGGCTTTACTCGGTGTCTACATACCCTATAACAGTACGTGTAGATTTGTCTAAACTTTATGGTACTCGCTGATGTCCATAAAAGAGCACGCCATCTAAGCTGATGCACACGACTCACATTATTGGACACCTCTGCGACTCACTCCCTCCAAGTGATGGTCTTGTACCTCAGAAACTCAGCCAGTCCTTGCGCGGCATTGAACCTACCGTAGCCACTCTTCTTAGCCCCACCGTGCACCAGCGACGCCTCGTCGTGCACGGTCATGGAGTTGATGTGGACCGCCCCAGATTCATACTTCCTAGCGACCTTAATAGCGGCCTTTAAGTCCTCGGAGAATACAGCCCCCGAGAGCCCGTAGTCGGTGTCATTGGCGATCGCGAGAGCCTCGTCCTCCGTGTCAAAGGTCAGGAGGGACACGGTAGGCCCGAAGGACTCGGTGTGGTAGATGTTCATTTCCTTAGACACGTTGGAGACGATGACGGGTCTCATCTTGGTGGGCTGGTCCTCCACAGCCTCGGCGTCGCCCAGGAGGGTCGTCGCGCCCTTGGCGACCGCGTCGGCGACGAGACCCTTGTTTTTCTGTACAGCCGCTGGGTTTACTAGCACGAACGGCGGCTTCTTGGACCCGAAGAGCCCCTGCGTGGCCTCTTTGAGTGCAGCGCTGAACTCGTCACTAATCGATCTATGCACGAGAATGCGTTCTGTCGACATGCACACCTGACCGCCCTAAATATCATTAGCATCAATTAAATACATTGCATCACTGGTCAAACTCACGTGGATAAACGCGCCGACAGCGCAACTTGTCGCGGCCTTCTTCACGTCGGCGTCCTTGAGGACGATGGCACTCGCTTTCCCGCCCAGCTCAAGCAAAAGCGGTTTGACGTGCTTCCCCGCCAAACTGGCGATGATGCTTCCGACGAGAGTACTGCCAGTGAAATTGATCTTCTTAATCGCGGGATGCGCAATCAAGGCTTCTGTCACTTCAGCGGCATCTGCCGTTCGGTGATAAATGACGTTAAGGCAACCATCCGGTAAGCCAGCCTGTCGAAAGATGTCGCCGATTGCCCAGAAAACGCGCGGGCTCAGCTCGGAACCCTTGAGAACTGTTGTGTTGCCCGTTGCGAGGGCAAACGCAATTGATCGTGCGCCGAGCACGTATGGGGCATTCCTGCAGTGAAAGAAAGAAAAATCGTCAGTCTCAACGGCGGTCCGAATGCGAGTGTTATGCATACATACCACGGGGCAATTGCGAGAACAACGCCGTACGGTTCCTTGACTACAATGGCATGGGACCCCTGCTCGGCCGTCGCAGGAACCGAACCTTCAACTGCCGCCTCGATTCTTCCTCCGATATCTCTCAGGATCTGCGCCGTACCGTTGATGTTGATCTCCATAAATTGCCGCCCCGCACCCGTCTCCTGGGCTTGGTAGGCGAACAATTCCTCTTTTCTGCTGATAAAGAGATCTGCGGCCCGGAACATGATGTCCCGTCTAAAACTGGGCTTGGTCTGAGACCACGACGTGAAAGCCGCTTGGGCGGCCTCTACAGCCCCGGTTGCATCATTGATTGAAGCAGATGAACCACTCCAGAGCTTTTCAGAGTTGGAAGGGCTATTTACAGGAAACGATGTTTCTGAGATGACATCTTTCCCATTGATGATTAGTGGGACGGTTGACCAACCATTTGCATTGTCACCTGAGCTCATTGTTGTCTATAGATGGATGAGAATAGCTAAAGAATTGTTGGACTTCGAATGTTGGTCAAGATGCGTTGTATCTATCTAGTATTTAATCTTTCCCGAGTCCAGGGTGGCCGAGCCTAAATGGCTACGTCTCTCGCTCCAGGTGGCTATGCATTCTGAAAGCTGCTCTCGCTCCACCGAGGCCCGTGTACAAAAAGACAGCAAACAAGAACCTAGCTAAAGCCGGTGACTCAAAACAGTGCTCTAGCGATTAGCTGATGGCGCAAGAAAGGATCGATGCTTTCCATACATGCCATTTTTGACGTATATCGAGCGCTATGCCACTCATATGCAGGTGTAAACGTGGATAGTATAGGGTGGGGAGGTATGCGGTGGGGAGTTTGCCCACCAAACCGCATCGTAGTAGGTGGGTGATGAGAAGCTAGAAACGCATCGCCTGGCAGTTCCGCTATTGTCGTTATAAGTTGTCTGTCTTGTATTTTATTTTCTCTTCAACGATGTTTGCTTGGTAATCCATAGTCACTTTGGAACCCTCCAAATACACATCTGCGAATTCCATCCCCAACAGTGAACACCGCGATGAAGCTGGCCGGACGAAATATCCAAGTGGTGCCGATTGCTATTGCGCTGGCATTGCTATGGATCCTATATCGTACTGTTCTCTGGCTCAGGTTCCATCGAAAGTACAAATTTCCTAATCTCGTGCCCGGCGTGCCCCTGTTCGGGAACATGCTACAGATCCCAACCGATACAGCTGGGCGGCGTCTGTATCTCCATAAAATGGCCAGGAAATATGGCGAAATGTAAGTGTCACAATTAGGGCCTCACCAAGACCAGCACTTACAAAACCTTCCCCGCCAGGTTCACTCTCAAAGTAGGCTCCAATTACTGGATATTCATGAACTCTCAGCGCGTCGCCAATGAGCTGCTTGACAAGCGCGGGGCACGCTACATCTCACGGCAGAATCTGCCCATGCCTGGAGACGTTGCCTCTGGCGGAAAACGCGTCGTCTTCATGCCATACGGCAACCTCTGGAAGTGGGAGCGCAAGCTCATACACGAGATCATCGGCCCCGGAAACCGCAACGTCTTTGCCCCTCTCCAGGACGTCGAGTCACGAACACTGTTACACGACTACCTCACGGAGCCTGATATGTGGAATCAGGCGAATGCTCGATATGCCAGCTCTCTTATCATGAGCATGGTGTTTGGGCGAAGGACAAAGATGGGAGACGCCAATGTTGATAGGATCATTGAGACGAACAACGAGATCATGAAGATGTTTGAGCCTGGCTCCAGCTTGATCGATTCATTTCCCTTCCTGGCATACATTCCCCTCCCAAAAGCCCTTCAGCCATGGAGGTGGTGGGGCGACAGTGTCTTTGAACAGTCCAAGAAGTATGCCCCCAATCCCTTAACACTTGTGATATCTGGCGGCCACTGACTTCTATGCAGAAACTTCTCTGAAGAGTTTGAGGGTCTTGCCGCGCGGCAGCAGCAAGGAAAGAACGTGACGTGCTTTGTCTCCGAGTTCAAAAGGCTTGGAAGAGACAAGGTGCTTGACTATGAGTCAACAGTCTTCCTCGCTGGATCTCTCATCGAGGCAGGATCTGATACCACGCGCGTGGCTTTGAACCAACTTGTGGCTGGGGCAGCGCTGTTTCCCGACTTTGTGCAGCGTGCGCGGCAGGATCTGGATAATTTATGTGGTGCAGATGCGCAGAGACTTCCGGTCGCGAGTGACATTGCAAGTTTGCCTTACATCAAAGCTATCGGCAAAGAAGTGCTTCGGTGGAAGTAAGTAAAAAGAAACCATTACAGCGCGATTGTGAATCTTTTGGTGATATAGCTGACAAGTATTCTTTAGCATTTCGTTTCCAGAAATTGCCCATTCCTTAATTGAGGATGACTCTTTCGAAGGATACAACATTCCAGCGGGAACCAATGTCATCTGGAATAGCTGGGGTGTTCACATGGACGCTTCTGAGTACGAAAATCCGGAAATATTCTGGCCAGAGAGATTTATGAACGAGGACCTTGACAAGCCTATCAAGGGACATTTGGCATTTGGAGCAGGTGAGCCAAGTCATGCATGCATCCAATCATCATACGACTAACAAGTTACTCTACTAGGTCGCCGAGTATGTCCCGGATGGGTCATCGCTAGTAACAGCCTCCACCTACTGATTGCGCGTGTACTGTACTGTTTTGACTTCCACCAAGTTCCAGGGCATCCAATTCCAGTTGGGAAGCCGTTCGAGATCGGAACAGAGAAGCCCTATGAGGTTAGAATTAGTGTCCGTAGTGCGGCTCATGCGGCATTGATCAAGGCGGATTGTTCAGAGGCAGCAAATTTTTGAGTAGAGGATGGCCATAGAGATTGTGCCCGTTGGAAGTAGGACAGCAAGGACGCGAAGACAGCCGTATGCTGCTAGATGACTATAGGCGTTGGACATGTTTTATGTAGATCAACTTTGCACAAGATAGAAAACGTTTCGAATGTCAGCTTTTAGTTTCTGATTAAATCTTCGTCAAGCATACGTTGAAAGCTAGAATGTGCAGGGGAGTCATGATTTGCTGCGTTGCCCAATAGTTGCTCGACTTAGCGGAATGAACATCAGTCTATTAATTAAATACCTTGTAGGCATACCGTCGTATCAAAGCCATGTAAAGGTCACACCAGAATATCACACGAGTCAAAACAGAGGTTTAAGGGGAGCATAATATGTTATTAACTTTTGTGAGGTCTGCGCTACAAGTCTGCCCTTGCGTCCTCACCAGCCCATGCCCTCCTAATGACCTCCCGGATGAGATCTCTGTCAATCTTTCTTGGATTAGCGTAAGACCTGCTAACAGCAATATCCGCTGCCTTGTCGATATCTTCCTCCTTGAATCCAATAGATTTCAAGCTTCGTGGAACACCAAGCTTGTTAAGCAAGGTGTTGAGACCGCGTAGAGCATCCCCCTGGCTATCTGGAAGCACTCCAGCCAAGACCTTCATAGTCTGGGGAACCTTGGGAGCATTGTACGCCAAGGCGTGTGGAAGAACAATTGTGTGCGTCTCGGCATGGGGCAGGTTGAAAGAGCCACCCAATGTGTGACAAAGCTTGTGATGCAGAGACATTCCAACGCTGCCTAAGCAAGTTCCGCAGAGCCAAGCTCCATATTGGCAGATCGATCGAGCTACGATGGAGTCGGGATCGTCGAGTAACTCGTATGATCCGTTTGCGAGAGATCTCACACCTTCGGCGGCCATGAGACTAACAATAGGGTTTGTGTTGGGGGCGTAGAGCGCCTCGACACCATGCGCGATAGCGTTGATGATGCTGGTGAGCGACATGGGAAGAGGGAGCGTGAGGGTCAAGTCGACATCGTATATGACAGTTTTGGGCAAGATTTCGATCTGCGTCTTGGTCGTTTTGATACCGTCCACGGTCTCGCCGAGGATTGGTGTCACCTCGCTACCAGCGTATGTTGTAGGAATGGAGATATGGTATATCCCTTTGCGAAAGCTGATGGCCTTGCCAAGTCCAGTGGTACTACCGCCACCAATAGACACCAGAACGTCGGGCTCGTTCTGCTGGCAAAATGCGAGGGCCTTCTCGGTAACATTCAAGGGAGTGTGCATGGTGGCCTCGGAGAAGATCCAACTGGCCTCCACGTGCGACTCGAGAATATCGGTGATTTGTTTGGCTTGGTCGATTTGGTGGGGGGTCGATAGGACGAGGGCCCGACGGAAGCCAAGTTGCTGCAGGCATTGTGGAAGTTGACGAATTGAACCTCGTCCAAAGATGATCTTGTGAGGGAGAGGGCTGTACACGAAGGGCTCCATCTTGAATAAGGGTGTCTTTTCTTTGAAACAAATTTTGAGAGCGGTATCCTGATATGCTATCAAAGTAACATTCTTTGCTTTATCTTGGCTCCGGTTCCCGAGCGGCGAGAGGCACCTAGCCACCGAGCCACCCGGCTTTTCCGTACCCACCGGCCCCACCACCGTCGGCACTTCATAGGCACTCGTTGGTGGGAACGGTCTAAAAAGACATCGGTCACCGTGCCGCCAAATCTCAAAGATTCATTGATTAACCTAACCTCCAATACTTGTATAGTTCGATTTCCAATCATACTCATCATCTATCATATCACCTCTGTCCACCATGTCGCATACTAATCCATGCATCCCGCTTCTAAAAGATCTCACAACCGAAAACATTACCGAAAATGTCGTGGCTATCAACTCTAACTGCCAAGATCCCCGAACACGCTCTTCTTTTTGAGAGGCTAGTTCATCATCTCCATGACTTTGCGCGTGAGACTCGTCTTAGCACCGCCGAGTGGGAGAAAGCTGTTCAGTTTCTCACCAGAACTGGAAAGATTTGCAGCGACACCCGACAAGAATTCATTCTTTTATCTGATGTCCTAGGACTGTCACTTCTGGTAGATTCAATCGATCACCCTAAGCCAGCTACATCTACCGAGGGTACTGTTCTTGGCCCCTTCCATGCACACGGAGCTGAGAATGTGGCTTCTGGGGACACTATTTCTCATGATCCTGATGGGGAACCACTCTTGGTTGTGTGTACCGTACGAGACTCTCAGGGTAACCCACTAGAAGACGTCGAGGTTGATATATGGGAGACCGACTCCAAGGGTTTCTATGATGTGCAGTATGCAGACCGGGAAGGCTTCGATAACAGAGCTACACTACATAGCGACAGTGAAGGGAACTTAGATTTCAAGGCCATTGTGCCTGTCCCTTATCCAATCCCCGGCGACGGGCCTGTCGGAGATCTTCTGAAGGCTCTGAACCGACATATCTACCGCCCAAGCCACATGCACTTCAAATTCAAGAAGGCTGGATATGACCCTCTAATAACGTAAGTCACACCCAAGAAGCCAGTCGAAGTTACCATACTGACGTGGACAGGGCACTTTATATTCGTGGAGACCCGTATGAGACCTCTGATGCCGTCTTTGGTGTCAAGGAGTCTCTCATTGTGGATCTGGGAACTGTATCTGAGGTGTCGGGACTCTCGGAAAAATATGGAGTACCAGGAACCACAAAACTGCTGAGCTATGACTTTTCACTGGTTTCGGAAGCCGAGGTTGGGACGTTACGGCATGAAGAGGCAGTAAAGTCGGCTGTTAATCTTGACAATGATGTTAAAGTAGTTGATGGTATAATCACCTATTGAGCTATTGAGATAGATGAATAGAGTCATAAAAAGCTATTTATTCACATAAGCCGTGCCTCTGTGTAAAGCCTATTGCTTGCCATATCATCACTTAGGCGTCTAAAATTCTTAACCCGCCATGACCTAAAGTGATCCATATGCGTGAGAGCATCAGACTTTTGGCTGTGTCTGACCTCTACAATTAACACGTCTGATAAGTGGTTCAGCCATTAGGACTTCTCAAAATTTATTCAAGACCATCCGTGATGTTTAGATAGTTTTATCAATTGTTGTATATATATCGTGTATACATAATCAAGTCTTGTATGTCTGGTATCTCGATTCCAAGCACACCACCCAGCTCAGACCCCACGAGGTGGTAGATGAACTAAACTCTTGAGAGGCCATATTCCCTGCTTACCAGGTGACAGAATTCCATTCGGGTCTACGGCAGCCTGGCAACAGAACGTTAGAATTGCTAACGCTGTAAAGATTTGAACTCGAACATACCTTTAAAGTCTCGACGAATCTCCTATAGATGTGACCATTGTACGAATACAAGTTCTGGACAGCATCTGCCCATTGTCAGTAACGCGTCTACGGAGGCTGGGAACCGTACTCACCCATGTGCTGAACATGAGATCTATAATTGGCGAAACCATTTAATTCTGCCTCAGCAAGCAAGGCCTTGACCACCCTGCGGCCACCTTCACGCGCCTTCTTGTTAGACTTGTCAAAAACATATTCTTGAACAAACAAGATGTATTTTGAGAAGACGTGGCAGCCAATAAAAGGATCAACTCCTTGCTCCTCCATAATAGCCCTTGCTTTGCGGAACCATGTCAGGACTGTTTCACCTTCACAAGGAAGGATGAGGGTAGTGTCGATATGAGCTCCCGCCCCTGTCCCATCCGCTGGAAGGTTATACTCTGCGAGTTTCACAGCGCCCATTGAAGGAATCCCGGCAGCGAGTGTTCCAATCTGGATATTGTCTACCGGCTTGCCATCCTTGCCTTCGAAGAGCGTGTTCTCCACCCAGGCGTTGGGAACTCTCTGGGCGACAACCTCTTGCAACCTACTCCAACGGGCAAGAACCATTTGTTTAGGCCCATAGAAAGACACCGAACATCGCCAGTACCCGGTATTGTACTTTTTCTTCAGCGCAGCTATGCTCTCTGGGGTTAGAGGCCCGGGCACACTCTGCTGCTGGTGCTTGGGGGCATCGTGCGAGGCAAAATGGTTGATGTTGGTGATCATGTGGTGACTTTGGGTGATGCCCTCACGGTCCAGCTGCTGTAGCGTGTCGATGAGGGGCGCAATGTCTTCAACCTCGGGACAGTGGATTTTGACGTCCATGAAAGACGGAGGGACTACGTCGAGAGCCACAGCCATCTTTGTCACGATGCCCAGGTTGCTTTGCAAGAAGAGGCCGTCGATTTGAGGACCGAAGCTATTGGGGCAAGCATGTGCGCTGGGGGAATTTGGTACAGCCCATTGGCCTGTCCTGAGGATGTCTCCCGAGGCCAGAAGAACCTCCAGACTGCCAATAAAATGCTGGCGGTCACCAGAAATGGTGTAACCATGACCACGGTCCAAAGTCTAGAAACTCGTCAGCAAACGTTGCTACTATTTAACAGCTAGAATTGACTTACATTGCCCACGACACTTCCCCATCCTAGAGCTGGGACAGAGACCCAGAGATCGAGCTTGTTCTCCACAATGTAGTTGTAAACATCAAAAAAGGTGACACCAGGCTCAACTACAATGTAGGCCAGCTTCTCGTTCACTTCTAGAATGCGCTTCATCCGATGAAGAGAGAGCACCATGCACCCTGAAACTCGAGGAGCAGGCCCGCCATAGCTATTAACAGATTAGATGAATGTCAATGACATTACGGACTATCTCAAGCATACCCGAAATTCTTTCCTTGCGAGCATGTCCACAAGGGAACATGGTGTTGGTTGGCTATCTTGAGAATTGCCTGGATTTCTTCAACAGTTGATGGGCTACAGTCATGTCAGTAAGGTCGCAATAGTGCGAATTATAGATTCAAGGTCTTACCATAGTCCAGCAGATGCCTCAAATCCCTCCTCGAACAACGGATATGGGTCACGAAAGTTGGCCAACCCCTCATCAATGATGACGTTTTCGTGACCTATGATAGCTCGGAACTCATTTACGACACGCTGGAAGCTGACTTCGTCGTGACCCGGAGGAAGGCTTCTCGTCCCTGGCTGACGAGAACGGAACGCATTGTCATGATGCGACTGCAGCTCCGGAGATGCGTACCACTGAACCATTTGGGTCGAATTGTTTTGAGTTTAGGATGGGATAGCTCAAATCGAAAGAATGCAAAGATAGACTCTGAACCTTTTACAAATCACTCATCCTTGCAGGACAAGCAGGTCCTTATGGGGCTCAAGCAGGGTCTTGTGAGCATTCACCCCGCCCTAAACCGAGGCCTTACAACTAGAGTCAGTTCTCTCCAGGGTGGTACAGATAGTGGTCTACGTTTGCTGTATCACATCGGCCCATCGGAAGACACTGGTGGGGATGAGAGCTTATTACCCACTCCAATGTTTCAATCTTGGGGTGGAGACGCCACCCGCAACGGGACGAGCGGATAGGAGCTGGGATTGTGAACCTTATGCCCAAATAGATAGTAAGTCAACAATTGAACCAAACTACCATAAAAAGGTTCAAGGGTCTTCTGAGCAGAGAGTACCAAAAGCACAAAACAAGGACTACTTTAGCGCCCTTGCAGTGTATATACATTCCCATAAACACAACTCTTCAGACCATCAAGTCTCAACTCGCCAATCATGGCACACGTTGTTCCAGGAGTTCCAGGCACCCGTTTTCCCAAGCACTATGCCATGAGCAAGTGGAACGAGGACCATCTGCGGTTCGAGGCAGATGCCTACGAGCTTGAAGTTATAGGAGAAATCCCAAGCACCATCCACGGCGCTTTCTACCGCGTCCAGCCCGATCATGCATTCCCACCCATCTTTGCGGAAACGGAGATCCCTCTCAATGGCGACGGCAATGTCAGCTCATTCTACATCAAGGATGGGCATGTTGACTTTAAGCAACGCTATGTGCGCACCCCTAAGCTCATCGCCGAGCGTGAAGCCAGACGTGCCCTCTTTGGCAGATATCGCAACAAGTACACAGATGATCCACGCGTTCAGAATGTTCTCAAGGGTACCACGGCAAACACCCATGTTGTATTTCATGATAACAAGTTGATGGCCCTCAAGGAGGATGCGCCGCCTATGGAACTTGACCCCATCACTCTTGAGACCCTCGGTTACATCGACTACCACGGTACGTTCCGCTGCCCCACGCATACTGCGCATCCGAAGGCAGACTCAGCCACGGGAGAGTTGGTCTCTTACTCTTATGAGGCTGCTGGTGACGCATCACCCGACATCTGCTCCTTCACCGTCGACAAACACGGCAAGCTCTCAGAGGAGGTCTGGTTCAAGGCCCCTTGGCCATGCATGATCCACGACTTCTGGGCCACCGACAACTGGGTCGTGTTTCCCGTCAACGGCCTCAAGGCCAGCCTGGAGCAGATGAAGAACGGCGGTGACCACTTCTACTGGGATGAGACTCTGGACTACCAGCTGCTGGGCGTTATTCCTCGCCGCGGCGCCAAGCCCGAGGACGCGAAGTGGTTCAAGACGCCCCAGGGCTGTTACTCGCACACCATCAACGCCTATGAGGAGGATGGAAAGCTTGTCCTAGACGCCAATGTCTGGACCGATGTTCATTTTCCCTTCTTTCCTAACACCAAGGGCGAGAGGTTCTTTACCGACCCCAGGAAAGTCACGGCACCTATCACCCGCTACCGATTTGACCCCAACGGTAGTACGGATAAGATGATTCACCCTGAGGCTATTCTTGTTACCGGCGTCAATGAATTCGGTCGCATAGACGATCGTCTGCTGGGTAAGAAATACTCCCGCGTCTGGATTCTAAAGGTCGATCCTACGCACGAAGTCAAGCTCAACGACCACGAGACGGCCCAGGGCAATGTTGGCTTCAACACCCTGGTTTGCTACAACTTTGAGACAGGAGACATGCAATCCTACCGCCACGGTGATGACACCACGTTCCAGGAGCCCGTCTTTGTTCCGAGACATGAGGGTGCTGATGACGAGGATGGCTATATCCTCGTTGTGGCTGATCGCTATCGCGAGGGTCGCAACGTCCTGCTCCTTTTTGAGGCTTCGGACATCACACGAGGTCCGCTTGCTGAGATCAAGTTGCCGTTTAAGCTTATGGATGGCCTCCATGGTAGCTGGGTGGATGGCAAGGATGTCGATGCAGCCAGGGAAGCGAGCGAGGCGCGAAGGGCGAATGAAACTGTGAATGGGAAGTAGATAGTCGCGATATATGCTTGGCTTAACTGAATGTATTTCTTTTGAACTCGTTGTTAACTCTACGTGCGTTCTAATGTCTTTTCACCTCACGAATGCCTTTAAGGCACGGCTGCATATCATGCAAAGGAGGAGGAACTCTGCGAGGTTCTACCAGGTTAAATAAATGTATATAGCTATTTTCATAGTCACATATTCACCGCGTGCACTACAACAGATAGCGAGTACATGGTAGCATATCAGTAAATCCTGTTTTGTGGCAATCGTTGCTGGGAGATGGCTTGTGAGACTCCCATTGCAGCTCCCTGATCTAGGTGCGCGAGGACATGATTTAAGTAGGCAATTTCGCGACGATGTCTTCGTAGATTTGTGAAGAAATATTTTATGTTTGCTCGCTAGTGGCTATCCTTTTGTTTTGCGCTTAACACTATTATTCCATCTTCTTTGACTTGTGAATATTGAATGTGAGCTATCCAGGGTTGAGATGTTCGAGAAGCAAGCGGACACTTCCACCTAGGAGGTAATGTATGATTTCAGCCTAAGCCTAATCCCATCAATTCAGCCATGCTTGCCAATCTAAAATATACTGGATCCTCCGTTGATGGGAATAAAGGCCCCGTTGATCCAACCCGCCTTTTCCTCAGCCAGAGTTGCAACAGCCCATGCTACCTCCTCAGGCTTACCGACGCGTGGAGCGACAGGAGTCGCATCTATGATGGGCTGCAGTGCCTCTCTCACGAAGCTGGGCGCAGCGTTGAAGGCATCTGTTCCAACAGGCCCAGGAGCGACAGCATTGACGGTGCATCCGTACTTCCGGGGCAGTTCTGTCGCCCAGCATTGAGTATAGACCTCAACAAGTCCTTTAGTACCCGCATAGATGCTAGACTCCGGCCCTGGAGTGCGCGACACAGAGCTACCGATATTGATTATGCGTGAGTTCTCTCGCGACAGATACTTTAGAACAGCGCGGGTGAGGAAGAAGACACCTCTGGCATTGAGATTGACGATATCGTGCCATGTCTTGTAGACCTTTTCATCGTCGGGATCGTCGAGAAACGTGGGGCGATTGATGCCAGCGCTGTTGACAAGGATGTCGATTTTGCCGAAAGCTTCTGCGGCCGCATCGGCTAGCACCTGCGGCCCTTCCGGTGTTGACAGGTCTGCCTCTACGGCTTTTCCGGGCCCGTTGAGGCTCTGGAGAACCTTGTCCGCGTTTGCCTTTTCGCTTTGGTTGGGGTAGTTGATAACCACAGAGGCCCCGCGGCCGGATAGCTCACGAGCAATGGCTGCTCCGAGTCCTGCCGATGAGCCACTGATCAGAGCCACTTACCAGCCAGTGATGACATC
>NC_030986.1:5851627-5859669 GCF_000149955.1 Fusarium oxysporum f. sp. lycopersici 4287
TTCAGAAATGGGAATGGGATGTTCTTTTGTGGATTTTGGAGTTAGGATACTTTTCGGGTTCCCATCTTAATCTCTATATAATCAATGAATTATGTTTTGTTGGTCGATGGGGACACAAATAAGTGGTTAAGTGACCTTGCATCTAATGAGCTGTGAGATTAGTGCTTAGGCGGTGGCTAGCTTCACTGCTGTAAAGTAGCACCCACCCGGGTGGGGAGTAGAGGTTTAGAACCAAATTTGACAACCATTTATAAAGCCATGGCGAGTCGAATGAGGTATTTCGCATCGAAATGATAGCTCTGCAAAGATTGACCAAGCCAAAAGCCATCATGCCTCTTAATATTGTTGTCATCGGAGCCGGCCTCGGTGGGCTCGCCGCCGCCCTTTCCATCAAGCACGAGACGCCCGCTCATGACGTTCTGGTTGTGGAATCAGCGTCTGTGCTAGCAGAGGTACGTTTAGTTCAGGGTATTCCTGTAATTCTATACAGTGGAAACTGACATCTTGAACCGCTCAGATCGGTGCAGGACTTCAACTTACACCCAATGCTACGCGGCTTCTCCTAAGGTGGGGTTTGAAGCCCAGCCTCGAGCATTTGGCCAGTAGTCCCGAGGAGTTCCTCATCCGTCGCTTCGACGGTCGCAAAGTCCTTGGTCACCGCCAAAACTTTGCTGCTGAAATGCTCAGCAAGTACAAGTCACCTTACTGGGATATGCACCGAGCAGATTTACAGCTTGCAATGTTTGAGCGGGCCAAGAGCCTTGGTATCCGCTTCGAGTTCGGTACAACGGTGACTGATGTAGATCTTGCTATTCCGCAGCTGACAACAGACAAGGGTGATAAGATCACCGGGGATTTGGTGATAGCTGCAGATGGTAAGTTTCTCCAAACCCAGCAATGCTTTCCTAATACATAATAGGGCTTTGGTCTAAAACCCGGTCCAAGGTTCTCGGTAGGCCCAGTCAGCCTATAGCCACTGGGGACCTTGCGTACCGCATTGTTCTCAAGAAGGAAGACATTCAAGATCCAGAGCTGCGCGAATTCATCGACAAGCCCCGTGTTTGCTTGTGGGCTGGCCCGGAATGCCACGCCATCTATTACCCGCTCAAGAACAACACCATGGCAAATATTGTTCTTCTAGTTCCGGATAATTTGCCAGACAACGTGGCTAAGATGTCTGGTGATCTTTCAGAAATGAGAGAGATCTTTGAGAAGTGGGATCCGCTGTAGGTCAGCAACCATTACGTATGACAGACGTCGACTGATCATGCCAGATTACAGAAGTTTCTCTCTCAAGTGGACAAGATTGATAAATGGAAGCTGATGCATCGTAAGTGCAATGGGAACTATGCTCTTCACCACCTGACACCTGATAGTGAACGAACTGGAGCGCTGGTATAACGAGGAAGCCACCGTCGCATTCTTAGGTGATTCTTGCCACCCAATGCTGCCGTATATGGCACAAGGAGCTGGTTCTGCCATTGAGGATGGTGCTGCACTGGGTATCATCCTGTCAAAGGTGGACAGAAGAGAGCAGCTCCCTCAAGCTCTGAAGACGTACGAGAACCTGAGAATTCCTCGGAGCAGCGCGTTGCAGAAATGGAGCATGAAACAGGTAAGCCTACTACAGGTGCAACAAATACCTAATCAGAAGCTCTGATCATTGATTTCTGCTACAGAGACACATCAATCACTTGCCTGATGGCCCTGAGCAAGAAGCTCGGGATCGTCTTGCAGAATCGCAACTCTACGATCAGCAGCCCGACTATCCATTTTACTGGTAGGTGCCGCCTATGCTATGCCATGCCTGAAAAAATGGTACTGACACTCAATTAAGGATCGATCCCGCCGCACAAGACTTCGTCTACGGGTATGACGTTGTTGCTGAGGTCAGTGGGTTCAATTTGCCTCCTTCTACATAAACTAACGATGTTGGGAAATCAGTTGGAGAAGATCGGCGTCAAGGCCACAGCATCGGTAAACGGTCAAGGAACCCGGTCAAGTTTGTGAGGTGGGAAAACATCAAGGATCTGTAGTTTAGTAACGACGCTAGATGTCTACGCAATGCAGATGGGATCTGGCTGCAGCGAGGGACTTAGACTAGGCGAAAGCTGTTAATCAGGAAGCTATAAATGAACTTTATAAAGCTAGCCATATTTTGTTGTGTTAAAATGCATGCTGTCAACATTTCGGTGTAGATCGCCTGTGTGATTCAGTGGCTAAATTTAAATACATCCAATATCATAAAAAGATTGGTTTCAGATTGTCATGACACTAGAGCCTGTACGGCAGCTTCTAATGGTAGGGTATTCTGTTTTCGGAAGCATCCTAACTACGGTACATTGCTTGATTGTTTGTACATTGTATAATATTTGTACCGAATGACAAAGATCAGGGTATCAAGCGTATTTTCTTCAGTCATCCTAATCCTCTCACTTGCTACCCATATCATCAACATCATATAACCAGCCATATGTTTAATTACATTACGTAGTCTGCTGTATTCTCCAACTAAATGGATGATTGCTGGACATAACATTAAACTTTTGGCCGCTAGCACAGGTGATGATCCAACAAAACTCACGGCGGGGTCGGGTGGGCGTTCCTGATATCTGAACCCACTCACTTACAAGTGGCTACTTGGTGGGTTTTGCACGTTTACGTTACCCGCAATGAAGTTCCGAAGGCAATACATCCGAGACATCCATCAGATCGGCTTTTAAATAAGTTGACCTCTTTTAAGCTTAGCCACATATCTCACTACCTCTCTAACAGAACTCCTACCGAGCATCACATTCATCTTCATCATGACCTCACTTCCAAAGATTCTGTCCCAGGACTCTGATGGCTACGACCAAGCTCGCCGCAAGTTCTTCAACGGCCGAGTCCCCGATATCCATCCAACCGAAATAGCCATTCCATCCACCACAGCCGAAGTCGTGACCGCCGTCAAGAGGGCTCGTGAGAATGACTGGAAGATTGGCGTTCGTTCGGGCGGCCACCTATTCTTCTGCAATGCGCTTCTGGAAGGCGGTCTTCTCATCGACACGCGCAACTTGAACAAAGATATCGAATACGATTCCGCAACAAACATCGCCTCCGTGAGTCCTGGCCATAGGGTCGAGGATGTGACGACCTTCCTCGAAGCCCGCGGCAGGTTCTTCCCCTCCGGCCATTCGCGATCCGTCGCTGTCGGTGGTTTTCTGCTTGCTGGTGGGCAGGGCTGCTTCATGCGTGGCTGGGGTTATACTGCTCCTACCTGGGTCACCCAGCTGGAAGTCGTCACTTCGGAGGGCGAGACTGTTATCGCCAATAAGACTCAGAATTCTGACCTTTTCTGGGCGGCTCCTGGCAGTGGACAGGGTTTCTTTGGCGTTGTGACGAGGATTTGGGTTAAGACGATCCCAACGAGAAAGCTCTTTGACAAGACCGTCATCGTCGATTCGACCGACGTCTTCAAGCCCTTGCTTAAGTGGACGCTTGAAATGTCCAGAAAGGTGCCCAAATATGGTGTTGATCTCTTCTACTGCACATTCTTCGCTGACAAGGATGACCCGAATGGAGGCCACGAATCAGCGGCCAGGCGCGTCTTCTTTGCCATCAACCTTACCATTTTTGCCGATTCCTTGGATGAGGCTGCAGTCCTGACGAGTCCGTTAGAGACGTTCCCTGAAGACTTCAAGAAGTATATCGTTACGACGGTCCCGCTGGTGGAGAGAACGTGGGACGAGCTCTGGGGCCTTCAGGAAAGCTTCCAGCCACAGGGCAATGGCGAGAGGTGGAACGTGGACAGTATCCTAGTCGGTCCCAAAGCGTCGGATGATGAGGTAAGTGCGCCCAGTCTAGAATCTTGTGTCCCATACTAATTACCGACCTTCAAGCTTATTGAGGCCATCACGCCGGCTCTATATGACCTACCATCTCGCCTTTTCGTCGGCACCTTGTGCCCTATGGACTATTACCCCGACGAGGCTGATCAGGCTTTGAGTCTAGCTCAGAAGGCTTACGTGTCTACAATGTGCTGCTGGAAGGACCCCAAGCATGACGCCGCTGTGGACAAGTGGCTGCTCGATGCATATACCAAGGCAGATCAAGTGTCATGCGGTGTGTATGTAGCCGATTTCAACGTGAAGCACAGGAAGCCAAAAGTAAGTCAAGTCGATTCTTAGGTCTTCATGTTCAATGCTGACTCGTTAAAAGGTTATGACGGACTCTGCGCTGAAGAAATGGCTTGAGATCAGGAACAGGTGGGATCCTTCTGAGACATTCATTGGCCATCGGGGGTTCAGCAGTGTTTTGGATGGCAAGGCCTAGGAAGCAGGCTATAGAGTGTCTTTTGAGTACCTGAGGAGACATCAAAGTATCATCATTAGCTTCGACCATTAATCAGTAGCCATCAATAAGTACTAACTCAATCTTGTGATTTGCTCTGAACGTTCCGACCATGATGAGTGATGTGGGTACCACAATGCTTGAGTTCATGTGCCCCCAATAATTTACGTATAGCCCAATATTCAGCGGTATATATGGCATCATCTATGACAAGGAGCCTCATTCAATTGTGATGCTGTGCAGATCGCAAGGATTTTATGTTGTGATTACAACCCCGATCTTACTCCGACAACAATCTTTCAACCTGACGGCTATCAAGGCTTTCTTTTACCACTTCCAATAAAAGGCTTTTATAATAAAGCATTAGTATTGTATTGTAACTTGATGAACAGAAATCAATGTGTTGCATACTATCATGGGATCTGCGTGTACAGAGAGTGCTTTTCAAGAGCAACATTCATAGAGAAGTCCTTGTCTGTTGAGGGTCTACTGGCGTGTCGAGCAATCACGATCCTTTTTGAGCTTATAGTTAGGAAGCTTGTCCGGTTGCCAGTGAACGATCCCCTTCCAATCGCCCGTAAGAGGGCCCTTCAAGTCTTGCTCTAAGGTACTTTTCGGCAGGCCTAATTTCTCATTCCAGATCCCCAACGGGCGGAAATCACCGATACCATGGCCATCCGAGTCGTAGCTAAAAAGAATAGCTTGGACTTGGTGGCCCAGACCCCAGTTCAAGCCTTTCTTGATGTCCTCTAGGGCTTCTGGCATGACTCCTTCAGAGGTGACATTCTCGACCTGCCATTCATGGCCGGTCAGCTTTTTCACGACATCAAGAATCTCGTTTTGCGTCACTGTATAGGAGGCGACGTGGATGTACTGATTCTTTGCTTCTTCGAGACGCTCCGGATTGGTGATCAGCGCGTAGAGAGACTGGGCAGCCAAGTCACGGAGACCCGTGGAGAATGGGACATCGCCACCGTTGTAGATGCTCGCTTTGCGCTGCTTCATGTCAAAGCCCAAAAGTCCATCGATTACACACTATGAGTTTCAATCAGCCTTTGAGCTTGATATCCCTATGACAAGACTCACAAAGTCGACCCAAGGATTGCACATGATACCGGTCCAGCTCATGATATCCTGGGTCTTCTCCAGATGCTTCACGATAGACCGCTTCTTAGTCGCGAGCAAAACGCCGTCGGCAAAAGCTGGGTGGTAGGTTCTAACGCCGTACTCAGAGGGGAAGAAGCGCTTAACGCCTGCCTTTACCGCTGCGTTGATGACAGTCTCATGGTCAACAGTGGACTCTGGGGGGAGGAGCATGATGACTACATCCTGTCCTCTCAAGCCTCGTTCGAGAGACTCGGGGCTGTAATCCGTCGAGATGACATTCAAGCCCTTTGAAAACTTGGCACCAGAGTTATCCCTCGTCAAAACAGAGAGGTGGAGAGGTGAGTCCTTTTGGGCGAGGAAATGGTCCTGGATGACAACTCCTAGGTTACCACTGGCCTGTGAACTGTTCAGTATTATGTATGCAGTTCAATTGGGTTGCCAATAGGTATACATACACCAATCAGTGCGACGTTCTTGACTGGAGGAGACATGGATGTTACTGTAACTGAAATAAAGTGCAGTACTACGTCTAAAGTTTGGCACCGGATGAGCAGCAAGGGGTTTACTGGCGGCGGGTTTTACAAGGGCCGATAAGCTTTGTTTTTATCCTCGCTATCTTGGTAAATTCGTTTAGCGTGAATCTGACTGTCGCACTGTGCCCACCGAGCCGGAGTGGTTCGTCCCATCCGCAGGATCTGAGTCTCAGGTGAGCCTCGACCCTGTTGAGTCCCACTTCGAGATGATGGCAATCGTCGAAAGTCAACAATTATTAATACACTTTCGTATGCAGAGGCTCTTGGCTCGTCAATGTCATTCAATTAAGATAAACGGGTTCTCGGAGTCCAAAAATTGTCCGGACTCGTAACAATATCCACCAAGACAAGTCCTGGGTTTCAAGCGGACCCCGAAGCTGGTCTAGCTATGCTGCTATGTGCGGGGCCCCGCCCTTTCTCCCCTTCCCCGCCTCCGTCATGATACGGAGGCGGGATACAAGTCGCTCCACCCGCCTGATGCTAGGTAGATCAGTACATTGCATTCCGTCCATCTCTTGAGTTGAGTCTGCCAAGTTTATTGTCTCCAATATCAGCTACAGGCTATCTGTGCTCTGGGGAGTCTGTATCATCCGTCTACTATCAGATTGCCATGTAAAACTTCTGCTTTGTGTTTAGTATTATAGCTTGTCAACGATGGCTGTATGTGACTGTCACACGATTGGCTGGTATCAGGTCCTTGAGTCAGTTCTGTAAACTCTGCCGACAAAGAGCTTGATAGACGGTTGCGCTAGGGTAGTCAATATTTATCTTCTAACGGTTCTTCAGTAGCTGAAGGGGACCGCAGGGTAAGTTTTCAAATCTAATGCAAAGCAGGTACTGAATGCCCGCGTATCTTCATGGAACGTCTTTCTGACTTTACATACTCCGTACATCCATAACCCTTTCGGCTTTGACACTATTGGTGTCTGCTAACCTAGAGCTACGCAACAGAGTTACCATGCTTCATTTTTGCCGCATCCACCTGCTGTATAACATCCCAATGCTCCACAACCTTGCCATTCTTCCATCGATAAAGGTCAAAGACATGCTCGCCCGCGTCTCCAGGCCAACGCTCAGAGAAGATCTGCGCCACAATATAGTCCCCATCCACCAGTATCCTCTTGAACATCATGTTGAAATGCGGTTCTCCTGGGCCTTTCCAGTTCTTTGCAGCGATAGACTTGAGAACCTTGGATGCTTCGATAATTGAGTCGCGGCCGTCGGCGACCATCTGGCTATGTTGTCTGTAGTTCTCATCCACAAGCTCGAATGTTCTCTTGTAGTCATAGTATTTGAAGGTCGCTAAATGAAGTTCGATGATCTTCTTGGCCATGACTTTCTGCTCCTCGGTATGAGGAGGCTGGTCGGTTAGGCCAGCGTAAATCTGTTCAGTCTCTGCTGTGTAGTCGCCCCATGTTGTGCTGCGGTGTATGTCTGAGTTGGTTTGAGGCTTTGGCAAAAGGGCAGGTAGTTGGCAAGGGTTCTTAGCTAGTTGGGCATCAGACACCTTAAGGTCATTTTGATCTATGGGAAGCTAAGGCGGGGATAATGTTTGGACAAGCATTGGGAAACTCCTATATCGGTGGGGATGAGCATGAATTTGCCAGAAGCAGATACTACGCTTATACCGGTGGGGATCACTTCAAGGGGGATCGCTAGTTCTAATTGAAGGGCTCGCCCGTAGATGAGATAATTGATGAAAGAGCTCGAAGCAGGTTCTACGTGGTCATGGGAAACCCCACCGGCATCCATAATCCCACCGAGATTGACCTCCCATGGTGTCGCGCATACCTCATCTCGCTCAGCCATATCAGCAATCTCTTTGACTGCACTATGTTAAAACCTATCAGATATTTCACCAACTTGAGATACGCTACAATTCTATCAAACATCACTTTCGCCTTCTCAAGCACCGATTATGGCATTCTTACGAGATGCTGAGAGTAACCCGACGGTGCAAGCCATCTTCTCAAGGTTGAAGCATGTCGATGCCACGGCAGTCGCTGCTGGCTTGCCGCTGAACACTTTTAGGTCTTGCCTTTTCATACTACTTCATCGCATTACTTTATA
>NC_030986.1:5860202-5863628 GCF_000149955.1 Fusarium oxysporum f. sp. lycopersici 4287
ACAAGCTAAATCAGTTTGCCAAAGAAGGCCGTTTGGTTGACATTCCTCACTGGATGCAATACTACGCCTTTGATGTTATTGGCGCCATTACCGTTAGTCTTCCCCCATCATCCCCTTTAAAGGTGTTGACTGACCAATGCTATGTAGTTCAACAAGAGTTTCAACATGATGGAGAACGAGGGAGATACCACCGGAATGATAAAGGGCATTCGGGAGGCCAATGACTTTTTAGCATTCTGGGGTATCGTTCCCAACCTGGTCCCATGGCTCATCGGCATCGCTACTGCATTGGGTATGACGTCCAACACATCAACGCTTGTCAGCTACGCCCTCAAGCAGATCGACAACACCCGGAAAGAAAACGCCAAATCCACAGTCAAGGGTACCACGAAGTATGACACATTCTTGAAGAAGCTGCTGGAAGGGGAGTCTGAAGGTCGTCTCAAAACGCCCAATCTGCTTGACGCATGCGGTAGCAATATCGGGGCCGGCTCTGACACCACAGCCGTGACACTGAGTTCCGCTCTCTACTACCTGTTCCAGAACCCAGATAAACTCAAGAAGCTGCGAGAGGAGATCGACCAGAAGGCAGCGCATGGCGGTCTCTCGGACCCCGTTACCTTCCAGGAAGCACAGGACATGCCGTATCTACAAGCTGTTATCAAGGAGACTCTGCGTATCCACCCAGCCGTCGGAACGATTCTGCCTCGTGTCGTGCCTCGTGACGGCATGGAACTATCGGGGATCTACTTCCCTGAAGGGGTATGTGATCACGAGCGTATCATGGGCTCATACTAACTCTTCCCCAGACCGAGGTCGGTGTTAACGCATGGGTCTTACATTACGACAAGGGAATCTACGGCCCTGACCCTGAAGTCTTCCGGCCAGAGCGCTGGCTGGGTGACGAGAAGACGAGCATCATGGACTCTATGATGTTTGCAGTAAGTTAATTCCTATTTTTCAGAATATCTCAGAAGACTAATTCTCTTTGTAGTTTGGAGCTGGAGCCCGGACTTGCATTGGTAGGAACATCAGTCTGCTGGAGTTGACCAAGATGGTCCCTCAGATTGTCCGCAAGTTTGATCTTGTCATTGAGGACGCAGACAAACCATTGGACACTTTCTGTGCGTGGTTCGTGTATCCTCATTACAACGGCCGGTTCAAGGTGCGAGAATAAGAAGCAGTGGCATCATACACTATGCCTTGGCACTCACCAAATGGCTGTTACCATTATCTCATCGTACACGAGTCGTACAAGGAGCATTCATGTTTTCAAGATTGTTTATTCCAAATATATTTGACCAGAAACGCGTTTATATCACTCCTGTCCGAATGTCTCATGCTCATTCTCCCATACCTTTTATTTATGAACCTGAAATCAGGTTCAAAAGATTAAAAAGAAATATATACCTCGTAGGCTGAATTATGTACTACAACCCTCACTTGGATTTGCATCCTATCATGCCCCTCGACCTAGACTAGACATCTGAACTTCCGATTACCTATTCAAGATGGGAGACTTTCGGAGATGAGGTCCCCACTCTGTTCGTAAAGTTAGTTCACCAGATTCGCTTTTTACTTTATTTACTACAAAACCCCAACGGCGCGATTCATTGAATTAGTTCCTTGTTCATTGTGCGATTATGATAGGTTACAGAAGGCGAGGCTATGCCCCGCCACAGTGTAACTACATGTCATGTTCTCCCGATTCTGCCAAAGTTGACACATTCCGACCATTAGATAGATCTCCCTTGATAATTGTGCTTCCAGTATTAAATCCAGGTTTTAGGGAAAGATTCCAGCATTTCGATAGAATTATCGGCTCCACACGAGAGTGTCAGATGACGGTATTAGCGTGGCACAAGCTACACTAGCCGATGAAGGAGCCTCGAGCGCCCAAGCGGCGTTCCACCCTATTACCCACCCACACACACCATCTCACTAACCCCGCTGACAAGTTCAAATCCCACCGGTTAACCACCTGTACACGTAACCATGATTGGCTAGAGTGGACAGCCTTGGTGAACTAGTTAACTCAGCTGCCATTTGGGGTACATCTGGGGTGCCTAACGGTCGCTAGAAAAGAACGACAGAGGTTCAAGGTTCGAGCATTCGTTGTGACAAATCTTTATGCTTTTAGCAAAAATTCAGAAAACATGTCTTCTTCTCCGGATCTCCGTATTGGAACAAAGTCGATACGAAATCGAGCCGATTTGGACGACTATGTCTATCATTTCAATGCCAACGACAAAGCTGAATACACCGCGTACTACTCCAAAGATGCAGTGGTAAGTGCCTGTTCTCAAGTCTGCCCAGTTACGCTGCTCATTCTTCTCCCATTAGTTCAGATTCAGTGGTTTTCCCGACAGGACCATTGACGAATTTCTGTCATGGGTGGACGAAATCCATGCTGGTATGCGTGAAACCCTCGAATTGAAAAGGGTAGTATTCGGACAGGACATCGTTGTCACCGAGATGCACACCCAATTCCGAGGCATCAACGGCTATGAAACAGACAATCTCGCTGGCAGATGGGGGCCAGTGTGGCCCGGAAACGGCCCTCTTGTCAAGATGTTTGTCTGGTACACTCTTGACAAGGACGGCCACATCATCCAGCTGACGGAAGACGCTTACCTTGAGAAAGAGGCCTCTAGGGATGTCATTCGTTCTCACGAGGACTTCAAACTTTATCTCAATGCATTCAACACCAACGACTTTGACACTTTCCCGCGGTATTATACATCAGATGTTACCATCATACTCGATGGAAAACAAACTCTACATGGCAGGGAGGAGGCGACGAACTTTTTTCGCAACGCACGCAGTCAAGTGAACGAGGACGTCAACGTCCAGTCCATAATTCTGGACAAGACCGGCATTGCAATAAAATCATACATAAAATTCACCGCTGTTGCGAACATCGAGGTATGGTAATGCCCTTTGGATGTGTACCATGGCTAACTTTACCGATAGGATATCCTGAATTTTGGATCGGGCGTACGGCAGGGAGGAGGCTACGAGGCCCATTTCTTGATTCATTATGAGCTTACTCCTGAAGGAAAGATTCACTATATCACCGCGGCGCAATCTGGAGCAGTTAAGATCTTTAACCCCTCTACATAGTTCATTGCTGCGCAGATTAGAATACAGTTTCATGGGGTTACATAGTCAACAGAGCTTATCTCTGTCATTTCAATGGTACCTCGATTAGGTCCATCATTTCTCCGTCTCTCGGTGTCAATCGCACAACTGCTGGCAATACTTGTGTCAGTTGTCTGTATTTCAAAAGGTTTATAGTTGAGTCTCGGATAGGAAGTTGAGACTGCGTCCCATCATGGGCAATTCACTTCCGTTTCTTGACATCTCAATCATTTATATGCACCCTCAGCTTTTTAATAACACAATGCGTTGAATGCAGAAAGTTAA
>NC_030986.1:5863915-5867233 GCF_000149955.1 Fusarium oxysporum f. sp. lycopersici 4287
TTAGTCAATTACAGAGGCCTGTTGATAAACTAAGGCTTGTGTAATAAATTTCGTCTAGCGCTTTGCGCTTTTAAATGATGCCGGCAGTCGCATGGACAACTGTCAACTCGCGGTCGGGACAGTGGTCTAAAGGGGTTAAATCACTAGTCTTTACATTAACTGACCACACATAAGTTCAACTGTTTACGTAGTAATGCAAGGTCTCTGCTATAATTTTCCCATGGCCCCCCAACCACCTCCCTGCAACCTGGTGAGAAGCGAGACCTTTTGCCAATGCAGTACCCACGACTGGTGTCTGTTGTATGTAACTTATACATGTCTAACTCAATCCGGCAAGAGGCTGGACTTTGTTTTGTCCGTGCCAATCATTGTACCAGTCTTAGGTGTGACAACTGGAGAAGATTTGCAGTGGGGCTGGAGTTGTAGAATCAGAGCCCGTGGCTCTGATGCTTTCAAGAGCCTCAATTTGAGTGTCAAGACAGCTTGGTTTCTCAATGTATGATCGCAGATTTTCACCAACGACTGGGATTCCAAGATTAGTACATAGACATCAGCCAATTACTCCAGAATTTAACTTACAGTACTGTTCGCTGCTGTAACTCATCGTATCTTTCAAAAGTTCGCTTAAAGTTATCACCTCAGCATTGAACTCTAGATTAGCCATACTAATGTCACCAACAATACGTTCAGCCTCATTCCTCTCAGCACGAGCCTCATCTTCGCTGACGTGATTCAGTGGGTCTACAAAGTAGACAACAGAAATTAAGGCGGAGCACGACATTACGCGAAAATGCTCTAGCATGAGTGTCACAAACTCTAGATCAGCGCTGAACCAGATGAGATTAGTGGTACTTGTTTTTGGGGTCAAAACCCTTTGCCTCCAACGAAAGCATGAATAGGCTTCAAGAATGCCACTATCTGTTGCAATTATGTCGAGCTGCGCTGGTCCGTGAACATATGGGCTCATAGGCATATTATACGGTCCTTGAACATCGATCGTCTCCATCTTCGATTCTGCTGGAACTAGTAACACGGCATTACATGTTCCGTCAGTCCCATAAATAGGCTCTGTCCACGCAACTCGGACCGGCCTGCCATTGACTTTGAAGTACACGTTGGGATAGTTGTTTGCGACAATTCGCCTGATTTTGAGCCAGCCATTGTATCGAATCGGCCTAGATATTACTTTTGGACTGTTGCGGGACTGGAGGCACGCCTGTGGATTGACTGTTCCTCGTGGTTTCGCTTTTAGATTCGCAGCAAGGAGCCAAAGGCCAAGAACAACAAGAACCATCCCCAAAAGTGCTGATATGTTGAATCCTATGCAATGCACCATGAGAAAGGCCATACATGCCACACCCAGCGCGCAGTGACGTGACGGAGAATTCATTGGCTTTCGTTCAAATGGAGTTACCATCAGGGAGCTGAGGACAAGATATGACTGTAGTCACTGGTCAGCTTATTACTGGCGGCCAGATTAGGTTTTTGTTACAAAGCATCCGATGAATATCAGTGTCATGTCTGCCCAAGTACCTAATTTCGCACATTTCAGTATCAAACATAGTCTGACGAGCAGGGGACCTCATACTTATCTGTGATGTTGTAAACAGCGACAGCCATACATGTAATACGACCTCATACCATATCAGCCAAGCGTAGAGCTCGTGAAGCCACAATGTCTGTTGCCTACTATGGCGTAATGTGTGGACAAGAAGGACATCCGGGGCTACAGAAATCAATAGTGGCAGCATATTGAGAAGCGACAGTTGCCCAGCTCGATAGCTTATACTTTTAAATGGCAACTCACCCTTATTCGCCTGCAGTATGGCAACAAGGTTCTCAATTATGATGACCGTTGAAATGAGGAGCCGCGTAACTCTAGGTGGCGCAAACCCCGAGTAGTTTATGTTGTCTGACTCTAATAGTGCCGCGTGATGTGATCGTATACTTTGCTTGCATTGTTCAATCCATGACATCAGTAGTATTGAAATGGTCCCCTGGTCTTGAGGAGACTTTCGATCACTGTGAAGCCTCTCATTATTTGGTTCCTTTACCTCTTTCACAGAAAGCTCCCCTCGAGGAATGTTGATCTTGTCAACATAAATTCTCAGACCATGTAACCGAGACAACAGCAAACCAGTAACTGTATTAATAAATATTATTATAAGCCAAACGAACACAAATCTCATCCTGCATTGACTATCTTCAGGATTATAACGTGCTTATATACTCATTCCGCCTACCACTATACTGCCCAGTGGGATCTTACGCCTAGAAAGGATCTCAAAATAGACTTCATATACAGGGTCTAAATCGGAACCTGGGACGCATCATGTCTTGATTTCTGACGATTGAACTTTGACATCGGTACCAGTGGAGCTACCACAGAATTGTTGACCAAAGCAGCTGGGTCGACTATTTCCTGAAACATATGATCAATGACTGAACTCTTAAGTTGCCGAACGAGGAATCCCCGGTTATAGAGGAAGGCTGTTGCAGAGACAGTAAACAATTCTTCACTGAAGTGTGTAGGATCGACGTCTAGAGTCAGGACATGAGGGGAGCAGCATTCGCCTAGGCTGACCCTTTCCCGGAAGCCCTCATCATGTTCATCGATCTGAAGAGGTGGACTGGGAGTAATGAGCCCAGTCAAGAAGCGCACAGTTTTCTCCAAGTTCTTGTGAAGGCCGTCGGGCGCATATAAAAATAGGGTAACCTGGTTATTAGGATGAGAGAAGAACTGGATATGTTGAGATTTCATGCTATAGGTAAATGAGTGAAACGCATAGTGCATGTTATATATTAAATAATATAGAGATCACGGTGATAATTACGAGAAGCGTTAGAGCCTTAAGACTAAGTTTCTGTATATTACTTCTTGGTCTTACTATGAAGTTTGTCTTTTGCGGTCTCTATGTATTTTGCTTGACTCTTAAGGAACCTAGTAATATACTCCTCTCCCATTAGGTGCGCAGCTCTGTAACCCCAGCTATATAACTTTCTAGCTTCAAATCCATCTTTGTAATGTTTGGTCCCCTTCTCTGTCCTCTCGAAGCCTACTTTGAATCTTTTACCAGATATTGCTTCGATTGACACGAAGGCCAAGGAATCAGGGAATGACTTTTTATGCGTGCTATACCACCTTCGTAAGCATAATGTGTTGTCCTCGCATGTTTGCTTGGTTCCAAGACAAAGAACCTCTTCAGAGTTGGGGCACGAAATTCTCCTTCGGCATCTGTCACAATAACTTTAGGCGCGATCCCAGTAGGATTGTCAATTCTTGTGATAGGCCAGCGCTGGTTATCAAGTCTAATCTCC
>NC_030986.1:5867794-5895225 GCF_000149955.1 Fusarium oxysporum f. sp. lycopersici 4287
TTAATTGGAAGGTGGGTTTCTTGTTAGCGTTCTCACCTGACCCCCCCCCGCGGTATATGCCTATTGTCATGGTGTGCTTCCTGTAGCTTCATCCCCCTCCCACGGGCGAGTATATAGGTATGATTTTATTGCTGGCTTAGATTTAGGGCTATTTTCGCCCCCGCAAAGCCCTATGACCATTTGCAAGTGTTCTAGATGGCATTGTGGTATTTCGCCTCTTCACTGTGCTATCTGCACAATTTTGAGCATTTGCACTATCTATTAGTCCCTTGACGCCGGGGTTCATCCTCAATCCTTGTAAATCCAATTGAGACTGTCTTGTGTGTTGTTTCGCCGGACAAGGTGTTATTGGCGATGGTATGCCAGAATCATGCGAAGACGAGTCACCTACCGGGTCCGAGGAATTCTGAGGAATGAAAGATGAAAGAGAGTCCATGGATGAATTGGAGCCAGATGAGACTGTTATACATGAGCTAGTGGTGGGTATTAGAGAATCTGGCGGGCTTTGCGGTGAATGGCTCTGACTTTGTCCTTGCTTTCCTGGACTAAATCGAATTGCAGTATCACATGAAGAGGGAGTTTTCATGTGCGATCGCGAGCCTTGTGATGTTGCCTTTGAATCTGTCGCCCTTTCAACGTTGGTTGACTGACTGATCCCTCTAGTTTGCAGATTTAGCGGCCTCCTTGGTGTTTTCTCTGATGTCTGATGTTGACTAGCCTGGGCTCTTGCTTCTGTCAACTCCTTTGTCAGCCGATGAACCTCGGCTGTGAGACTAGTGATTTGTTTCTCAAGCACCTCTTGCTCGTCTTCTCCCATCTTCAGCTGCTCAGAATAAGACTTTGCCTCTGCTTGAGATTTGGCTTCTTCATCCTGCAGCTTCTTTCGGGTCTCATGAAGTTTGTTTTGCAGTTCTTGTACAACTCTATCCTTATCAGCAATCTGAACATCTTTCGAAGCAGCCTTGTCTTTTTCCTTTTCTCTATCCTTCTCAACTTCATTCAACTTCTTCTGCAGTTGACATCCGCTTGATTGTACTTGTCCGAATTCCTTTTTCAGTGTAGTGACTTCACCCTCGAGTCTATTTATCTTGTTCTTCAGGCTTTCATTTTGTTCCTTCAGTTTCACTTCCTCTGCTTGCCTCTGGGAAATCTGGTCCTCAAGATCTCTCTTTTCCGCCAAAGCTTGTTTCGTCGTACCCAGCTCCTGCTCAAATTTTATCTTTTCACTAACCTCTATTTGACACTGTGACTGCGCGTTATTGAGCTGTTCCTCGAGTTCGGAAACCTTCTTGTTTGCATCTTCTAAATCCTTTGAGAACTTGGAGTCCTTATCTTCAATTTCCCTCCCATCTATCAAGCACCTTTCCTCAGCCTTTGCTAGTTTCTCCCTAAGTTCTTTGGTTTCGTTTGAGCTCTTTTTTAAATATCTCAAAACCTCATTTACAGCGGTGGAGATATCCAGGACATGTTCCATCCCGCTGTTTATGTCTTTAGGGCTCTTAATCTCATTTAAGACGCTAGACAACTGAGCTTTTAATTTCTGTTCAATCTCAACATGATCCCTCTCTTTATCTTCAGCTTCCTTCTTGGCAGTCTTAACACTGTTTTGTAGTATATTGTTTTCCTTTACTAGCTCTTCTTGATCTGCAAGTAATTTCAGTCTCTCTTTATCGACGTTTATAAATTCAGTCTGGAGTTTGTTGAACCTTTTACTGTTTGCTTCTCCCGAATTTAGTAGCTCGGCCTCGAGTTGCTTCATCTTTCCTTCCAGTTCGGTGACCTGCTTAAGAAAATTGTTGATCTCCTTGTCTTTATTACTCAATTGCTCTTGGTAACCCTTAATATTAACCTCGCTTTGTGAAGTCATCTTGTCGATCTCTTTCCTTTTCTCCCCAATTTCCTTTAGCACAGCACTATGCTTCTCTTCTAAATCGCCAACTTGTTTGTGACAGACTTGACGTTGCTTCTCTGTCTCATTTAGCTTTCTCTGAAGAGCTTGGACCTCCTCGCCTTTCTTGTAAAGGTCTTCTGCCAGATCTTTCTCTTTCTGCTTTTTGTCCTCCATATTCTTCATTGTCAGTTTTCGCTCTTTATCTGCGTCATTGATCTCAGTCTGTTTCTCATGGAGCTGCCTCTCAAGTTCGCCAATCTTTTGTTCCTGGACTTTAAGCTTTGTATCGTATTCTATAATAATAAGATCGTTCTTATGGATTTTAGACTTCTGCTCTTCAGCTTCCTTCTGCAACTCTGTGTTCTTGCGTTGTAGAAAGTCTACCTGTTCCTTTAGAGTATCTGTCTTGGCTTGAATCCCAACTACTTCAGCCTTTAGATTCTTATTAGTAGACATGAGAGCTTCCTTTTCCTCTTGTTTCTTTTTTTCAAGCACAGCAAGCTCTTGTTGTTGATCAAAAATCTTGGCTTCCTTTTCCCTTTCTAATCTCTTCATCCTATCTAGGTCTAATTTGGCCTTCTCTATACTTATATCTCTTTTTGCAATTGCTTCTTTGTAATCAATCTCAGCCACTCTAAAGGCCTCTAATGATACCTTTGATATATTTATTTGTTGCTGTTGGCGATCCGCCTGATTACCCCATAATTCTCTCATATTCTTCAATGTATTTTCCGTTTCGTGGAGGCTTTTTGCATTCCTTGATGCCTCTTCACTTGCTTCCTTGAACCTACCCCTCAATTGCTCTTCGTAAGACTCATTCTCTGCATCTAATTCCCGTTGTATTTGAAGTTTTGCTTGCTGGTCATCTAGAATACCCTTGATTGTAGCCTCCTTATCTTTAATCTCCTTCTGGAGGTCATCAATCTTGGCTTTGAGATCAGAGAGCTCCTTTTTGGACTCGACTGTATAGGTTTGGTTCCAGCTATCTTGGTGCCCGCCTTCTCCTTTCTGGCCAGCTGCAGCAAATACGCTATGAGATATCTGCTGAACCCATTTCTCTTCCTCCTTAACAAGATCAATATGAGCCATAGTGAAGCCCTTATAAGCACGGAACTTTATATGAGACCTGTCAGATCCAATGGTTTGATTAGAGATATCAACGGTCGTGCCGTTCGCTGGTGTTCCATTCTTTTTCATCGCGTTTTCAACTCCGCGAACAAGCAAAGGCCATTGCTCCCAGCCTAGCCCCTGATCATCTGTCTCAGAAGTTGGGTATACCATAGAAATTGTCTTGTCTCCTTTTTTAACTCCTCGCAGCAGCTCATCACTAATTAAGCCCCCGAGGACATCTTTTGACAATGTTGGCAACGCCTCATACAGATCCTTAGCCTTCTCCACATCGTCAATTATTTCGGCCAAAAGACTCAATGTATAAAGATGATACGTCTCCATTTTCTTTGCAGCTAGAGATTCTTTCATGCGTATTACCAGGTATTCGAGGTAAGGCTTCGATTGTAGAATCGCTCCTATATCAACGGAGTTCTCACTCCTTTTCCTTTTGCGAGACAAACGCTGTTCTTGGGTAACAATTGTCTCCCCCACTTTGTTGTCTTGGGTTATAGAGCCCACCTGTGATATGCTATTTTTACTACCTTCAGTACTTACATTAGTGACCTGATGGTCTGAATTGTTAGAATATGAGCCCAGTTCGTAGCCACCAACTAAGACCGGGCTTTCAGTCTCATGGATTTTATCATCTCTGTCTTGAGTCTTTTTTGTCCTCTTCTTTCTCGGAATCTCGGAATCGAGCTCAAATATTTTCGAGCCTCCTTGATCAGCTGCCTCATCCGTGGCGCCAGTGTTAGGAGTACCCGTCGCTTTGTTATCGCTGCATACTGCTGACCTCCTTGATCTTAATTCGTACCGCCTTTGAGCCGTCAACTGTCCAACAGCCTTTTGTGACTTCTTCCCCATCTCGATTACCAAGCCAGCGTTAGAGAGGACGAAGGAGACGGATCTGACTTAAATAGCCGCTGATACTCAACGATGGCTCCTATATTGGGAGCGAGACTTCTATGTCATTTTGAGATACTTCTTATATGCTAAATGTAGCTCTGAATCAATGCATGATAAATTTATCTATATACACTCCAAGATTGAGTTAGCCTCTTGCAAATAATCCGTGAACCGTCTTGCAGTTTGTCATAACCTAACACTCCCAACATGAAGTTTGGCATTTAAATTAATTATGCCCGTGACTTCCTCTTCGCCTTACTTGATGATTTGCATGAGTAGGAAGCAGTCCCAGTATAACCTACACAACTTCCATGATGTAAAGCCTGACAGTTCTCACAAAAGATAAGCAATACCGGTAGACTCTTTTGGCGACGAGTATTTGGTCGCTTCGGGTCAACCTGATCGCTGCCACAAACACATCTAATTCTTGCCGTCACATTGGTACCTCTCCTTGACTCTTCGGCGACAGCGATGGCAACAAGACGTTCCAGGGTCATAACATCAGACTGAATTTTCTGCATCCCAAGAGGAAGATGTGATGTAAGTTGGTCCGCCAAGCCTTGAAACTGATTCACAACCTCGTCTAACCGGGGGTGGCCGCATTCCCGAGGTGATGTATTGTTCTTACTGTTGTCGGTGATGCTGGAAATAGTCTTGATCATGTCGCTCATCTGCTGAATTTCCAACGATAATCGGTCAATACAACTGCCTCCGTAATCCATTCTCGACGTCAATTGAGTTGTTCTCTCCTTTACCGAGGACAGCTCTTGTAGAATTTGCTGGGGGACCTCTCCGTTGATCGTTTTGACGCCTCCCAAAATTTGAGCCAACATGTCCTTCATTAAAAACTGTCGATTTTGACCGTACCAGAGATTCATTGTATTGTAGTAAAGCTGCATCATTCTCTCGTCAGAAGGTTGAAGTTGTATTGGATGCATTTGCTTTGGTAACTGCTGGTAGGCAGCATAAGTGGTCTGGTCCATACTGCACTAAAAATCGATTGGCACAAGCAAAATGGCACAAGGTAGAAGCAAATGCTGAAGCGTTGGAAAATCGAATTTATTATGGCGGTTACCCTACCTAGCTCTACGGATGGTGAGGCATAACATATTTATTCATCAGCGCAATTAACAACGTTCATTTTAATCTTGTCGAATTCAAATAATTGAATAAAAAACAGAAGCAGTAAGACGACTAACACGCGCTCTGTATCACTTGACACCGAAAATCATCTCCTAGAATGCCAGTATGTGGGTTATCATTACTACGTTGTTATTAGTTATTAGTTATGTCTCCACTTATTACAACTTATTACAGATAGCATTGCTATCTCTGAAAGGTTAAGCCTTGCTTAGGGCCAATCGGTAACATGAGCTTACCATTCTTGGATTAGGCTTTGATTATGTGACATTGATTCCCCGCGTTTGTAATGTTGTAAGCCAGGTGGTGATACGTATGTAATGTCGAACCCCAGCTCTTTCTCCATATCGATGCCAGTACCCTGTTGGTTCTAAAGTTGGACCAACAAAGGTATCACTGCATCTCAAAAGTACCAGAAGCAAAGCTTTTTTGGTCCGAGTTCCGAAATATCTCGGTCGTCCTCATGTGACTCTTTTGGCCCCCAGTACTCGGCATCATCTCCGCCGATGGGTACCTCCTCCTCGCCCATGTCATCAAACTCCGAAGCAGAGCACTGATCATCATCGGCCCTGGACGAACGGGAGCGGCGGACCACCGGAATCCAACCCCCTCTAACATGTATAGCCCCAGCTCGTATGGCAGGGGTAGGCGACCCAGAGGTGAGGATCGGCAACACCGCCAGAGCGCCGAGAATGATGGATGGATTGAGTATACGTCGAAGGATGCGCTCCGCCAGCCATTGCCCACTTGTACTGTGGTTACATCTGGTTGGCTCTGGTAATTCCGGTACATGTTAGCCCAAACAATCTGGTCCTGTAGCTCTTGGTTCAACAAGTTAACAATGCATTGGCGTGGCTGGATGGTGGCGCATGCGCCCAATAACTGAACGGAGCTTTGTAATCGCAGCCGCTCGTACGAAGTTGCGAGCTGTAAGAGCTGACTAATTACTTCAATCAATTCCTGTAATTTCTTATCTTCTTCCATAATTAAACACTCGGGGGATCTTTCTGTTCTGAATAAATTGTCTGTTGCGCGACTTTTTATGATCACAGCGTATAAGCAGTGGCCAAAATATAAATTACACTGGCAGCAGCGTTATACGTGAAGCATTGCTTTCCCTAAAAATGGATACAACAACAATAACATTCACTAATAACCAATAACCTGTTCTGTTTCAGTGGTGATAAGATAAAGCTAGCCAATTAATCATCACAGCCAAGACGTCCATGCCAATGCCAATTCCGACACTTTCTCGCTATCATAATACAGGGTAGGTAGGTTTATCTCCTTATCACACCCCTGCAGCCGATAAAGACAAGTCAATATTGTGACTGGCTGTGACTCATAATTCCCCACTAGAATTTGCAGCTGAGTCAGGATACGACTAAAGCCGCCGCTAAACCCGGGAGGAACTTGGTGCACATCGTGTTTGACCAGATGATCGGTGCTGTTCATACTATCGTACATGGCCATTAAGTCCAAGTAATTTATGTCTTCCATACACCCGATGCTAGTATGGGCCTCGGCAAGTATGGTAACCCACGCGAAGCTTGCACGCGATCGAAGATGCATTAAGTCCAGTCTGAGGATAAAGACAGAGTCGAAGTTGTGTGCCGTCATAATGCTTAGTACTTTGCTCCAGTAAAAAAATGTGAGGCTATTGTCTATGTCTCTTTCAAGATGGGGGATTACACGAGTGTCTGGTATTTCTTGAACCCTACATCCCGCCTGTATAGCAAGAAAACGGTTGATAGTCAGTGTCATGTCGGATACGAGGGACTGGGCGCGAGCAGCTGAAGTTTGAGCCAACCACTGATGGCGAGGCCTTGGGCGACGTGTTGATTTGCCTCGTTGGTGAGGGACCGGTGGAAGAGGCTTTTCCCTGGGCGTATCTGGGGTCGAAAGAGGCTCACTTCTGGGTATCATGGGGCGGTTCCCGCCATTTGGACGAATAAAGGACGGGGGTGGAAATGTTGGTTCGATGCCAACCTGACGCCCCACGCTTGACTGTGAGTCATTGGTGTACAGCTTGCGCAGCATGAATATAGAGATAGAGAACGGTTTTGTAGTTAGAGAGATATACTTATGAAACCGAGAGACGCGGAGTTCAACAGTGATAGTGGTGTTATTAGTATTGCAAGGTCATTTATAGCAACCTTAATATAATAAGAAGATATAGTAAAGAAATGTCACCGGTGAATTTAAACTTCAAAGAGGTAATGGTTACGGATGGGGAACCACAAAACTGCCTATATGACATGTAGTAAATATAGATAACTAAAGGCTTTGGATCCCGGGGCTGCCGCAATTATTAGGTAAGTATTCCGGTATTTTTTATATGACTAAATGCCATAATATTATACATTATTATAGTGACATACTGCCTGGCTGGAATCACATAGTGAAGTTAGGGAACATTGCAAGCATGTGTAATGATCTAGGTTCGGCACTGTCAGATTCACTGTTTATGGACGGGTTCTACATCTAACTGAAGGCATATCTGCCAATAACTGGGGCGTCAAGTAAAGTATGTTAAGAAAAACAGATGTGAGGGTATGGACTTAATGGCTAAGTCATTTGAGGATCTAATAATCACTTCACCCTATGTCCCTATAACACCGCCGGATCGAAAACGATACTAAGGAGCTATCAATGTAACCCCGTCAGATCTAAGGTGTCTCTACCAATAGAAGAGTGTCATCATCATTGTCGGAAGGCTCATCATAATTATCAGACAACTTATCATCCTTCGTAGAAGAGACGCTCCCCCCACGAGATCTGCGATCATCTGCAAGTCCTTGTCGGCAGCGTTTCAACCACCTGAGTGGATTCTTGGAGAAAAGGGGTATAATTTCAGGCCTCAGCTCTAAAGTAGTAGCGCTAGTTTTGTTGTACATTCTCGTCCTCGTTATTGTAACTGAATGTGTAGTGGGCGCCTTGGTGGCTTAATACCTGTTAGCAAGGAAGCTTGAAATTGAGTTTGGGGAACTGGGACAGGTTACAATAATATCTTGTTATCAACGAAAGGGTTTCCCTGAGTAGGGCGTCGTCGTTTATTAGTGCTTCTTGAGACTAGGTTACTTGTGTGCTTTATTTCGATCAGTTGTAGTTTGAGGGGGGGGATATTATATACCGCACCGATTTCAGAAGCACTAAATCACACTGGGAGTCGCAACCACGTGAATCATGTATTTAAAATTAGAAGCAAAGGACATGGCGCAGCAACCGAAAGTCTGTGCTTATTACATTTATAGGTCAAGGCAACTGCGCCGAGGCGCTGAAACTAGAGGCCTTACTAGACGAAAGACGATCTCTATTTGGCCAGGAAGTCCAATCTGAGAACCGACTGAAAGGCCACAAAGTAACAGAAGGAACGCGTATTCATATTAATGCCCTGAATGGGCCTCACATGGTGAGTGGCAAGTAAGACTAAAGACAGGCTCGATCCATCTAGGTGACAAAGAAGGGAAAGCCATACATAAGAATCTCTTCCCTGGTCGGGAGTGGTTCTTCCTATGAATACTTGGTAGCACGTCGCGAAACACTATAAGACTTTGAGGGGCGTGGCCTAAGACCAACTCTCCGCTCTGAGGTAAGTGACTGTCCATACCGTTCAGATGGCTTCGATATGCGAGAACTCTTTCGCCGTGGCTTCGGGGGGATGGGAGAGAGCGACCGTTCTGGGGCCTCTGAAGTGGCTATTGACGAGTCGGTGACGTGACTCGGTTCCAAACTATTGCTGGCTTGTCGGGCGATCTCGACTGCGCGGTTTGTTTTCTCGTTTTCATGGTTGACTCTAGGATCTGACGTTGGAGGTAAGACGGCATTGTCCGGTGGCAGAGCGACAGACAGATGACTGTGCTGCTCCTGCTGCGTCGAAGCGGGAACACCCATGTTGGCGTAGGGTGCATGGATTTCCGTCGTAGTTTTAGGAGCCGGACCGTGAATGCAACTGTCCAGTGAAAAACCTTCCCTTTGGCGTTCATGCTTCCATGCATATCCAGGCAAGTCTCCCCAGCTATCATCCCAGATGCCTCTTTGCTGCCACGTATGCTTGACTATTTCGAAAGCCGTGGTACCAATGCGGTCAATGGGTTGAATGGACTCCTCCTTGCTACTACAGTTAATCGAGGGGATTAGATTAAAGCCCGTCTTAGCGCACGCCTGGCGCCAATGAACCTTCTGAGCATTTTCCTCCAAAGCCTTGGAAACCAGCTTACCCATCTGATGCAGGAATCGGGATATAGGTCGCGTTGGCTGTTCCAGGCGACCGGATGGGAGATCTAACATATCTCCTGACCACCCTTCCATGTCATCTCTTTCATGACTCCATCTCCAAGTCGACCCGTCACTCTCTTTCCATGTATCATCCCAAATACCCTCCTCTTTCCATCGGGCTAAGATGATCTTCCTCGCCTCTTCATCTATGGATGCGGGATCCAATTGTGGACGATTAACCGGGTGGTCGTTCATGAGATTCTCAAGTCGCCCCCTCTCTTCCTCTTGCTCGCTTTTGAACTGCGAGAACGGAAGAGATGGTATGTACTCATATTGGTCTTCCCACCGTACTAGCTTATGCTTCCCGTTCCCTCTATTGCTCTGAGGCGGAAACAATGTTTCTGCGAGAGAACTGAAGGCCGGAAGGGAGCGTCGTGATGTAGGTCGATTGTATCCAATACTTGTGCCAATTGGTTGATTGCTGTGCTTGATAGACATAGCTTCTGTTTTCTTTATCAAGATGTTGATTCAGCGTCTCGCGAATGTCGTACCGCAAATGGATTTCAGCTCTGCAAGAAAGAGATACTTCTAAGCGTCTTTCAATGGCCAGGCAAAGGCCACCCCTGTGCTTCTGTCATTGGGTAGGGACCAGCCGCATGGGTTGTCGGTTGTATGTACGGTGATGCTAACATGTTAGATTACATCGTGTAATGGGCCGTGTCCAGGATGCACGCATAACAATGTTGGTGCAGTTACAGGTCCGTGCGCCACGTGTGTACGAACTTCACTCCAAATACGGATACAGGCTTGGTACCCTTTGTGATTACTTTCAATCTCCATGAGAACGCGACGTTTCAAGCGAAGACCAACAACCCCCTGTAAAATTCTTACCGCCTCCATGCTGTCGCCCATAGATCAACATATTTAACCTGGATAATGCCCACGTTCCCACCTTGCAGATAACTGTAAGCTACTTGTAATCACGTCTATTCAAGTTTTGTTATTCCTAACACAGCATGCCTCACTCAACTAACGTAACCGACGAGAGGATGCTGCTGCACTTTGGTTACCAAGTTTTCGATCGAGAAATACAGCGCCTTTGGCGACATCTTGAGTCAAAGCTATCAGTAAGTAAGCAAATGTACTGAACATATTCAAACTCACATTAGGCTAGATACCTTGTGAAATCGTTGATTTCATCGACCTGGAAAGGGCCAAACCTGGTATCGATATGCCATGGTGTAGATATCATGACCGGTCCTCTGGAGTTTGCCTTCTTGCAGTCATTAAGGGAGCGGACATTAAGGGAGTGGATGCAGCCGAGTTTATCCCACAGGAAGAATAGTCCTGTGTTATCGATAATATGTCAGAGGCATCTGAAAGCGACAGTATTATATAATAATTCGAGCCATGGCGTTCTTCGTCAACTTCTACTGCTATTTTTATGCTGGTTCATCCATTATGCTGGCCTTCCAGCTGCTCAAGTGCCCGACGAATCATAGAAGAAGAATACTAGGTATTGGTAACATGTTGGCCCATGGCGTAAAATCTATGACAACATATAAATGCTGGCATGAGGATTCCTGGATTCCATTACACATGTCTAGCGCTGCAGTGAAATGTCAAACAATACCCCGCGATGCATCGTCTATAACAGTAATCCTTCATTGAACAGTTACCCAAAGGGTCTCGAACCGGCACTCGTAGGGCGCAGGTTAGGAGCTTCGAGGATTTCCAAGCACTTTATGTAGCTTAAATAGCTACAAGGTCAGCTTGCAATCTGGCTTCAATTTAGCCTTTCCTGCTCACAAACACAACCCATTCTGTCAATTTACTATGCCGCTACAATTTAAAGTAATGCATCGGAGTAAGGAATTGTGCGCACCTATCTATTTTACGCCTCAAGAAGTAAAGAATTCAGCATTGGACAAGCTCGAGGCATTGGAAGCTCTGCGCCTGAGCCGACAATGGGTTGACAACTCTGCAATATATTTGCAAAAGGATGGTTCTTTCTCGCATGAAGTTGCTAAAAGAGGAGGGCTGCAAACACATTTACAGACTGCATATCTTTCCGTGGCCAGTTTCATTTCCCCGCCAGGCTACCAAGACTCGCCAGAAGAAGAAAGACTACGAAATGCTCGTCGTCACCTTCTAGTCTCGATCCTTGCATATGCATGGCTCTGGCGAAGGCCTAAAGTATTAGATCATCAAGGCAATTTGGTCGCTTTTGAAAAAAGACAAGTAATTGCACCACAAGATATCCTTGATTTTTTTGATAGGGTTCGGGCTCATGAAGCAAGTTATACATATGAAGAAATACAGAAATTTCTTTTTAACGCACAAGAAGTGCCCCTACATTTGGATAAGTCAAAATGGAATATAACGGGGTTTTTTGCATGTTTGAGGTGGGATAATTTGCATAATTTACGTCGTGTCAGAGGCCCGTGGTGCTCGTGCCGGATGGAGAAGGATTGCTACCCGCCACCTTATTATAACACTTCCCCAACGAAAGGTCCATATCTTGGACTAGCTCAACGACTTGGACATTGGCTCCTTCGTGGTAACAGAAAGAGGGGCAGAGCAGGTTGTCAGGCAGAGACGACTAAGGCTGAATACTTGGAGAAAGACTACCGATAGCACCTGAGTCGCAGAACATATTTCTTTACATAACAGACTCAATTAAATCAAGAGGCCTTGCTGCCTATAATGTTGTCATTGACATGTAATCGGTCACAAAGGCCAAGACCTTCTTTCGCATATGAAAGCCATAGTAGCTACCGCTGTGGTATGTGCCAAAGGTTATGTTCCGTTAGTTAAATTTGGTAAGTAGCTTCTAATTCCGGCCGTGGAAGTATCACAGAAGTGACCAACAACTCTATTTGGGACAGCAAATCACAGTCTTATGGAGAAATCTTGCTTGATGAACTATATTAGAAAGGTAATACTCACAGTAGAAGACACTATCAGTATGTAGCTCCAACAAATTGCAATCGAAGAGTTTGCTTATTTAGATACCACACTTAATGGAGCTCAAAACCAGTTCTTCGAGTAAATATACTTCATTCACTTGCGACACGATACTTCACCGCGCATTCACTCTGCCCTGGGAGGAGCGCACACAGCTGGCAGGACAGAACCAAACATCAAGCCATTTCTGGTTCACGGTAAAAGGAACGATACAAAACGATATAATAGTACCGATCCAGGATAAAACTTCAATAGCTTCTGCTCCTTCTGAGGCATTCAGTACAACTCATATTCTCTTCGTAGGAGTCCCTCAATTTGCAGACATGGCTGTCAATGGTATATTGACGGTAAGCTTGAATATCGAAGGTGAGTGAATCCTGAATACAGCTGTATACAACATCATCATACCCAAAGCCAAACAATGGTTAAAAGCAGAGCTAGGCTGATAGTTTATCAGCGAAAGTCACAACAAGCTGCTTATTCAAATGGTGCATTCTTCGTCAACGAAAGGTACCCGGTTTAACTGCGCCGACTAGATGTCCAGTATTACCTCGACGACAAGTTACAGGACCTCTGAAGTATTCTCAAAGCAATAGCTGAAGTGTGCAAGCCAGGGTAATGGTAGACCAGCGCTAATGGATATGTATCTTCAATTTTATTACCCCTACAGTTACTGTAGATAGCTTATAACATTGCTATTCATAGATGCATCTTTAATATTGGCATTTTTGTTGGGGTTCTATTACAAAAGGTGGTAGAATTATCGGACCATCCGGACGGCCAATAGTTAGTGGAGTGATTCATCCAAACTTGTTGGAAGAAGATAGATAAAGATTCAAAACACGTTCCTGAAACAAGAACAGTCAGACCACGTGGGGCACAAAGCAGTATGAACATGCTCACAAATGTGTAATTAAAACTATAAATATAGCCAATGAAATGCTTGCAGAAGCCCGTTGTGACAGGTCGAGATAAGGCGCGCGGGTTACGCCGAGTCTTGGCCAGATGCACCTCTGATCAAGAGACGACAGAAGCTTACAAGCCTCTGACGCTGGAGTTTCCAAGAAAAAGTTTTAAAACTTCCAACTGAACATTCCCCGTACGTCTAAAGACGGTTCTTTACTGCCATTGGCCGGGTATCTTGAGAGAGGTTGACGAGCAGCTCGATGTCCTCCAGTGGGACATCATACTGCCAGGGGCTATTGGAATACGCTTGCTGAGAGGATACCATTGATTGAGGTGTGCTCTCCAGTCTCGACTGGTGCGGCCTTTGAGTGCTGATCATTGACTGTATACTCATCTTCCCGCCACCTGAGCCATCCTTGGATTCGCAGGCTCTGAGAGACCCTGATTCAAATGCGTAATGATTCGCATCTTCCACAGTTTCCTGATTAAGACGAAACGAAGTGCTTGTAACAAAGTTTGCATCATATTGAGGCCAAGCAGAGAAGAATGCCTGGTTGTATGGCGGTTGTTGCTGTTGTGCATGCATCATGCCACGATTCAATGCCCCTGCCTGGAAAGGTAGAGAATCTTTGTGTTGTACTTGATCAACCGTACAACGAGTGGAGGCCGTTGCCGAGGAGCCCAGTGATTTCTCGGTCTGGATCCTCTGGATCGCAGGTTCGAGGGTTCCCTGTGTCGTGGCTTTGCTTTCCTTCGTGTTGATCAGACCCCTCAATTTGTACCAGTTTTCGATGGTCTTAGCAATAACCTTTGCTGGCTCCTCAAGTGATTTCGAGAACACCTCTAGCCCATTGTTTGCCAGGTGAGACATGTATTCGTCAAAGTCGAGGGCTGAGGATGGCCTTTGTAATCTTGGTCTGGTCAAAAGACAATTTGTAGTGTAGACTTCTGGGATGCTTACTCTACCCTCTTCAAACCGTCGTAAAACAGTGATCCAAGTCCAAATCTCTCTCCAAGGCGGTAATAAGCCTGACCTTCTCTAACCCAGTATATGTTCCTTCGTTTTGGTGGTGAGTCATCGGCGTTGTGGAAGATTTCATCAAACCTAGCCTTCTGACTGAAAGGGCAGTCCTTCCTGGATATAAAAAGCTGTCTGAGAATGAATCGTAGTATTTCAACCTCTCCCCGCCGCCCTGCTAGCTGTAGAACACATTTACCTATGCTTTCGGTGTCATGAAGCCCTGAAAACTTGGGATCAAGAAACGAAAGGGGCGACAGGGCCAATTGTAGAGCCTTTTGGTAAAGTTGGGCGGAGACCTGGATGGTATCTGCTTTGGTGTTCTGCGTGATATCCCTCTGATCGAGTACATTATGAGTGCAGCCTACAGATACATCGGGTGGTTTCGTGATCTCTGTTGGCTGAGTGCTATAGGAAGTTGTATTAAACCATGCGTGGATGCAAGGTTCTCGCATGTAATAATTGATAGGTGCTCGAGTGGTTTCTTTAGATAGAGCTGCATGGTAATTCGGCGAATTTTGTTTGCACAGTTGATCAACAAACAGTTTGACCTACTGAGACGTGAGCTGAATACCCCTTACCCCATAAAGAGATCATACATCTTCTTGTTGTCTGCCAGTCAACGTGATCGAGTTTGTGGTGTATAAATATAAAAATCTTTCGAGCCGAGAAGTAATCTCAGGGTCTGCCATGGCTGTTTGCATATGCAGCTGCGGGTGAAAATTGCCCGTGAAGCGACATGCAGTGTTGTGTAGACTAGGGCTTTTCTTTAAACATCTTTGTCATTGATGACGGACTCGAGGTAGCGAGGTAAGGTGCACGTTGCAAGCATCAATTGTCAGGTCTATCAACCCAAAATAACAGACTATATCATTCTAACAAGTCATGCGTCGATCTCCCATTACAGGTAATAGCAGCAAGGGAGGGTAACAATGGAGTAAGGATATCCTCCGCAGTAATGTGAATAAACATATTGTGACTTCGCTGTTATATGGACGCTGAGGAGGGCGGTCCAATATTACAACAGTAATACGGGGGGAAATCATGTGACATTGGGAAAATGCACGGGCGCCCTCATTCGCTGTACCGATTCCAGCGCTTGAGACCATTTTACCAGACCCCAAACAGATTCTAGGCCATAATTCAACCTCACAGTTTCTCGATGTTGCATGACTGCAGCCACGTCTTGTTATATCTTATCTCAGGTTAACGCCACTTCAGTTTTAATATTTTGGTTCGTTTCCTTAATATAAATGTTATAATTGAGTTTGTTTCCTCAAAACCCCCGATTTCTGCTGAGGTGACTTATGGCGGCGCTACTCTGTCCCTCAAGGCTTTGATCACAACATGGAACCTCTCCCACCTCTTTCGGAATTTCTAGCAATGACCTTCGAGAGACCACCTCCGTTGAATCCCGGCATTGGATCTCAGTTGGCCTCTTCAGTCACTTGTCGTACTTGCCGCATGGACTTCTCAGGGCCTCGCAACTCTCCCATTCCTGTCGAGCATGCTCAGGCCATCGATTCGCGAGATCTATTCATCAGGGGCGAAAATATTCGCTCTCCGGATCTCGAGCAGTGCTGTATACGGAGAACAACAATGACGTGCTCCCCTCACCATTATGATGATCAAGCAACAAGCAGGAAAGATAAGTCTTCCTGCTCTCTCTCTGTTCCTGTCCCTTCACAACATGTTGAACGAAGGAGACCCACGATCCAGTTGTCGAAAGGCTGTAGGCTACGGCCTCCTTGTTCAGGGCGCCCTAGATCGTGGCCGAAGCGAATTTGTCGGTATTCAAAGTGTGGCAAACCCGAAACGATCGAAGGGAGGTCTAATTCGGGGGATGGAAAGCCCTATAATTGGCGAGGTTTCGTGAATATGCAGGCCCCGAAGGAGAAGTAGGCGCAGTGGGAAACGGTGTTATTTATGGATTCATACGTTTCCTAAATATAATGCTTTTGTGAAGTGATTATCTGGGTTATATAAACCCTGGAAATATGCCTACAAGTTTATCTACTGTGGAAGTCTGCCAACGTTCATTCTTCAGCTATCTAGTTTCTCAGTGTCTATATTGTTGAGCATTTTTATCAACCTCGTGTTGTAATCGAGCACTCCCCGCTCATTCCACCGAGCAACCACGCTAATTTCAGTGAGGTCCTCCGTTGGCATGTGCTCCCACCTTGAAAGTGATGACCGATGGTAGACAAGGGGGACGAAGAATCCTTGCTCTGTCGCTTGGGAACACAGGTTATCGGCAGTGTCAAGTTGCACGTGGCTTCGCAAGCCATTGATCCATGGATGTCTAGACGTATTCTTGGTGATTGTCTGTTGCGACTATAGTCTCTATTCGCGATTCCGGACTCTGGCTTACTGATACCGGATTCCCATAGGTTCTTGCGAACGTAGTTTAAGTATAGTATATAACCGGCCGATTAGTTTCGTCATGTTCCTTGTTATTCTCAAGAACAATTACTTATGCTTATCTTGATAGCAAAGCTCAGAAAATGGTAGATTTTGGGAAGTTAATATTGCTGAAGTGTTAATAGTGATATCTGTCGGCCCGTTCATCGACGTTTTCGCCTCGATTTGTTCATCTGCTCGTTGATGCAGTTCGCCAAGGGCGTGAGCAGCACCTTCCGCGTTGTCGTTACTTATCTTCACGAAGGCCCTGGTCTTTAATTCTCTCGCAGTCTCTTGCTTTCGCCCATCAGGGTATATTGGTTTGCATGAGCCGAGGGCTGGATATTGGCATCAAGAGCGTGCTAGTCGTAAGATGTATGATGTCTAAACAGTGAGCGAGATATGTTGTTTGCAGTTGGCGATTGTAGCAGAAAGTATGTGTACACCTAGAAATTATAGACGATAAAATCGAAAAGTCGCCTTCTGGCAACTACTTACAAATTTATTTATTTAAATATAAATTAAATATAAATATTCTTCTTGTTATTTTCGCGAATGTGTTGGCGGTTACTGCCCAATTCCTATTGGCGGTGCGCCATTGCAGACCGCGTTTCATTATGCAATAAACAGTGTGTGAGGCGTTGAACTAACGCGGTGAAATCACCGCCGTGCTCCTTGTGAAACATCAACCCAGCCATTTTCATTTACAGCGTCAAAGCTGACTCCACGACTTTCATTCAAGCAGCTATGGTGAGGAGCCAACTCGCACTTGAAACTTTCATGGGGTATATTTCAAACCATCTGATTTCATTATGCGTGCGCCGAAAACACTCACGAGAGCCATGAAAGATCAGGGCCATCTACCATCTCAACTTGTAAATGCGGAAGATGAAGCAACCGACGACGTTGAGAACCCCTTATCTGAGTCCTGCGACTCAGCCAGCACTGATGAAACCGTGGGTATTGACAATCACAAGAAACCAACGAAACAGAAAGGACAAAAAAAGTTTAACGAAATGCACCCTGGATGGTGGCCGCAGTGGTATGCGCCCTTTAACGGTGCAAACCGGAGTATCCGTGCAGGAATGAGGGAAAAGATTCAACAATACGAGGAGGCGGGTCGCGACCCGAGAGATATGTGGGATGAGTACGGCAATGACGGATGTATGGTGAAGGCAATCAAGAACAACCCAAGAGCCAAAAACAGGCTTACAAAAGCGACGTTCAAGAAGGTCCAGCTTCCCTTTACTATCACAAAGCCTGGTAGCAATAGAGTACGCCGTGCCAAACGACGTAAACGCAACTGCTCCCCATCTTACCAAGGCGACATCAATGACAGCGTTGACGCCCGTTCGCCATCCGGTGTTACTAGTGTCGACGACGATGCGACATCTTCTCAACCTAAACCATTAGCAGACTCCGTAAGGAGAACTATAGCGCGCCTGTATGATGATTTCATGCTCCGCAGTGACGATATATCACGATGCACAAAACTTCTTCATCCTGGTGATGAATGGCATGTGTTTGACCCTGGGTATCCGTCCGAGAATTCAGTCCTCCAACGCCTACGAACCCGCGCAAACAACTTCGTGTTCTTTCTCCACGCGAAATGCCATTGGTGTCTTTGTCATCTGGACAGAAAAAGCGGGCAACTGAATCATTTCAACTCCATGAGACACACTGACATGCCGGTTAGTGGCCTTGTATCGTGGTTATCAAAACACCCGTCAATCAAGCTTACATGTCGCATCACGATCCATGAGAAGGTGTGTTCACATTTCACTTCGATAGGCTTATCTAACGCGCCCAGGACTGTCCTCAACAAGAAGATGCATTCAACTGTGGAATCTTTGCATTGGCCTTCTTGCAATCACTGGTCAATGGTGAAGGAATTCCGACGCAAGTCAATGCCCGAGAACTTCGTACCTTTTTCGCTATGCATATTGAAGGTAATGGGCCGCCGGAACGCGAGATTACTGTACAAGAGACGACATCCACAAGTTGCCAGACACCACCTGAGCTGATCAACCCTGTAAACCGCAGCGTCAGCCTGCCTGCGGATTCCAGCATTCCAGCATCCTTCTTGGTCGAGTCTCAGAACTTCTTGAAGAGCTGGAGAAGGGAAAAAGAGAGATTGGCAATGGCCACAAAGACATTTGAGAAGAAAGCCATGAATTTATCGACCTTGAAGGATGAACTCACCCTTGTTCAACAAAGACTTCAGAAGAGCGAAGAAACAGTACGGGAACTACGAAATCAGATCAAGGAGTCTGGCGATACCGAGACACTTCATAATGACATCCGGGACCTGATAGCAAAACTGCCCCCTGCTGAGGGTAGCAGTTTCCACTGCAAATGGCTAAGTGAGCTGAGATCAAATGCTGAGATGACAAATGACTCAATGTTGGCAGAAAGCAAATCATTGCCAAAGAGATTGAGTAACGCTGAAAGCGAGCTTGATGGAGCCCGCAAAAGGATAACGCAGCTGGAGGGACAGATTCAATTGCGCAGAAGGGACCTAGAGGGGGATAGGTAACGAGATTGAGAAGACAAAGCAGGTATTGACCTACGTAAGTGAGGAGTATGCTCAGATTGAGGGATTATGAGGTACCAGAGGACATAAGCAGTGATAGTGACTAAAGCAAATGAAACTTAGTATAATTGATGATAATAACACTGAAGATATAACACTTTGAATGGCGACACTTTGAATGGTGACACTTTGAATGGTGACACTTTGAATGGTGACACTTTGGATGGTGATATTTGAAGTTTAGTCGATACATGTATCTATCCTCTTTTCGGAAATATGTGGGGTAGCACATGTACCCCGCGCGGTCGACCGCGGTCGACCGCGGCAGAAAGGATGACTCACGCCCGACCAATTAAATCATACCCAGTGGCTCTTCGCTTCGCCCGCGGTCGACAAATACCGCGAGCGATGTGCACCGCGCGTCCCGCGTGCATTTTTGCTACTTAATCTAACGAGAAGACGGGCTGACCGCGAGCGAGACTCACAACAAGTTCTTGAATTGGCATGCACTCAATTTCCAGTGAAATGACTGGCCAGGCTCCTAGTCAAGCTGGTCCCGACGTCAGCATATCCGAGCCGTGTTCAATTTCAGATCCAAACAAGACCATCGACGCTATCACCAAGAAACTCTCAGTTTACCTTGCGGCCAAACACAGCCCGCCGTTCACAGCACCAGCTGGATTTGATGATGCCTTAAATGCCCTCGAGTCACCAGACCACATCGTGCAAGTCTTCCTAAGTCGAGGGTTTTGGTGTTGGCTAGCATATTTCCTAGCGACCAAAGATCCCAAGACTCAGCCGCCTCTATCCTTGTCTGGCATTCCGTACGACACACTGTCTGTCATTGCTGGTCTCGTATCTGAAGCGCCAGTAGATGATACTCTCGTTAAACGTATTCAGAGCACGCTCTGGGTCGCTAGGCGAGGGTCAACGCGCCGTTGTGAGTAGCCTTGAATTGCTCGTTTATTTACTTCTCTAATCGTGTAGCGGACTTGAGTAAGGCGGGCATTTCCGGCTTCCCTCCCCGTCCTTCAACCATGCCTGTGTCACACCCTGAGGCAAACTCCCTCAAGCGACCTCGTGGCCAGTTCTTCGAGGATCCCGATGAGCCAGCGCAGGTGGCTCAGCGACCCAGACTGAACAACACAATCCTAGATACAACGATCGCAGTATCTCTACCAGCTGCGGGCCAGCCAACACAAGAGCTTCATTCACTGGATCACATAGGCCAACCGATGTTAAAAGTTAATCCACCAGATGGATACAAGTGGCCCGACGCTCGCAGAATACCATCGGTTTTCCCCCCAGAGCTCGGTGACATGATTGCTCGGAACGGTCATAAAGCCTCAGTCTTTGCGTTATTCCCCCCCGATGCAGCCAAATGCCGTCTCCTCCTGAATATAGAGGCTGCAAAGGTGTCGCCCCTTGTAATGAGGCTCTACGGCATACAGATTGTTGAGATAGAACAACAAAGGGCTTTGGCCTTGCCGGGCGGAGTAAACGCGATAATATCCGGCTCGGTGCAATTCACAAAGACAAAGCTCAGTCTCTGGGGTGAACTTTTTGGAGACTTGATTATTCAGGGGGTGCAAAACAGCCGAGGGTATCTGGACGAAGTGGCGCGAGGTATCATGTTATCAAAATGCCTAAGTATGGAAGTGCCCAGTGCGACTGATCATCCGGCCAAAATCACCATAACGATAAACGAGTTCGCTCTGAATGATATAATTACCAGACTCTGGCTGTCTTAAGATCAGTTGCGCTCTTTGTAATTATTTTTTCCGAATCTCTCCTCCGGTAAGATAAGCCCACCAACCATAGGGTATTTCCCATTGCCCAGTGCTCTTCATTGGCGTCCAATCTTTCACTGTAGGTCCCCTAAATAAAGCCGTACTATTTCTCCAAAGCAATGTTTCTTCAGTGTAAATTTTGGGCCCGACTTTGGTTGCGGAATCCCACACGTCGTCATCGATCGTTGCGCTAGGATCAGAGTCCTGGCAACGTTAGTACAAAAATGCAGAAAAACGTAAGTGGGATATATTGCGTGGACTTGCCGTTTTGGGACATTCCATTTTACGTAGTGGACGAGCTTGTCTTTGGTTATGAATGCAACAAAAAAAATGACAATCTGGAAGACCGTTCGTGATGGAGGAAGAGCTGTAGCCTGGCGTCTTAGCAGAGTGGGATCGTCTGGCTGGGCATCAACATGTGCATCGAGGTATTTGTCACGATTGCAGCCCGATCATTTTTGATGGCAAAGGCGAATCGACGGACTCATCATGGTGGAGAACACTGTCGCTGCGTGGCACACGCTGGGCCCGCGCTAGGGTACGGGACAACCTTTGCTCCGCCCGCGGTCCCTCCAAAGTGGAGATCTGCCCTGCCCGCGGTCGCTTTCTGAAAAAGCACTCGAGCCCTTGCTGAGATCGCGGCAGCGGAGTTCTTGGTGAGTGGGGTGCAGCTCAACTTGCAGGGGTTTAGACGTCACCTTCGTTCAGTCGTCACAGGAGAGGACATGATATCACAAATTATTGTCAATTCAACGCACCCCTATAGCATCAATCACGGAATAACTTCATGTAGAAAACGCATTTGGTGAGTTTCAATACCTTTCTGCTTAATGTTCAGTGCTCAATTGAACCTAATGCAGCAGATTTGAGTTGCGACACAAATTCTCCTAATTACCATGAGAATCGACTCAATATACTGTAGTATTGCTGAGCTTCTTAGAACGTCCCACTGGGACAATAGTTGCTTCATGCTGGCATCAGCAGGCAGGGATTCCGAAATCACACGGTTTGCTTTCAGGGGCATCCAGGCCGAGACACTTAGTCATGCGTGTTGGTGCGTAGGATCGTCTGCATGGCAGTAGAGGGCCTCACGGTACAAATATGAGGTCCCCTTCCCGTATACCACTAACATCTGCACATCGATAGCATCTTATGGTTACCTTGATTGCCTTGTTTGCTTCCATTGACTGCTTTGCGGTAGCGATTGTCCTCCATATTCACAGGGGCCTCTTACATTTGCATTTTTGATCCTGGGCTGAAGTCAAACCCCTGGTCTTATCACCTTTGAGCAAACTTCGAAAATGACTACCGCTATCACCAGTGACCATAATGCAAAACTTCCCGAGATCTGCATTAATGATGGTGTCATTTGTATCACGACGGTAATAGAAAGAGTATGCCCAGCAGCCTGATCCTTAAGCTATCCGCTGATATCAATCAGACTTATCACGACACGCCTTCCAGTAACGACTGCACCGAAAAGGAGCGTACCCGTGAACGCGAAGAGTTTATGGCTGTGGTTAGGCTGTCCTTGACTGAATTACCTTTCATTGAGTTGTTGCAAACATCGGGGCGCCAGTTGGTCAAGCATTTTGATATAATGTCTAAGTTGTGAGCCAGATGTGTTATTTGCAGTTCAGACTTGTGGCTGAGAGCTCAAATCAGCACAGAGAACTTAGCAAACATCGGGGCAACGCCAGCGGGATATTCGAAGCGCCCTCTGAGGTCGCATTGGGAGTTGCCACATTGTCAAGGTGTACAAGTAGATCAACTAATACAGATCAATATGAGATGTGGACGAATCAGAGCAAGAGCGGGTCAGCCGCCGTGCCAGTGATGTAACCACCACGTTTCTTTTGGCTTGCAGGTGAGAGAACAGCACTAGACACATGCAGGCGTTGGCAGGCAATCCCGATGCTGCATGGATCCACTCCTCTTATTTCTGGTGCACTCCGATAGGCTATTGACGCTTAGCCGTTACTGCATATTATCAAGATACAGTGATGAGCATGGCACATGGTGTTCAAGCTGCATGGTTCGTTCTGGTCAGCCAGGTGGTAGATGAGGCATGCAGCAAGAATCTGCAGCTCACTCTGGCACCACGGATATAGCTGGTATCCCCCTAACCCCCCTCGACAAATGGCGAACCATTCTCTCCTCAAGTTGCCTTCATCTTTGGTTTGCAATGGGCTGGCACGACGTCCTCGATATTGTGATGTTCTTCCTGCCGTTGGCACAGCAGTATCGAGGATTTGACCATCTGCTGCTCATCTGGCTACCTTTCACCCAGCATCACGCAATGATCCTCAACATCCTATGGGCATTACTACCTGCAAAGACAAAGCTAACCTCTGGCTATATCTTGCCCTGGTTCAAAGTAAATCTAGAGCCGGAGAATCCACTACTTGCTTTTCTATACCGGCATTCCAACGTTCGTCTGGTTTTCAAACCTGACGAGGTTCATTTCAGGCTCGAAATCAAAGTCTTTCAGTACACGGTAATGATATGGTGGAACATGTCCAATACAATTACAACTGCCCGCAGTTTCTCCTTATACCCCCTCATACATCTGTCAGCACGGACCATGGCTGGACTAGGAAGAGCTTTGTCCCTTCTAGCTTTCGAAAGCTGAAAGGTCAAGAGCCCGAGATCAAAACAATGGAATCCGAAGAAAGGTTTGAAACTCGATCGCCCCTCGGTACTATCGCTCACCTATAGCAGGCAAGAACAAGAATAAAGGAATAAAAGACATCACCAACACTAGTGACGACGAAAGTCTGCCTCTTCCTTGTCAGACAAGCCAAACTGCTCTTGTAACTGGGACAGCTAGCAGAGCCATCTCCCGGTGGGCCCTTAAAGTCCGACAGCTTCCTGGTTACTTGATACAGGCTCGCAAGCGATTTCAAGTCAACTACAAGACATTGCCTTATGAGCACCAGGCTTGTCGGCCGGAGGCTCTGGTGAATCCCTTGACAAATCGAGGAAGGCCTCACGAAACCTCTTCTCAGGGCTTGCCTATTTTCCAGCAGGATCAAGAGTCCAGTGCAGGTGGCACTATTGCGTCAGAATGGAATACTTAGTGGGACGGAGGGAAGAGATGTCCAAAGGTACACATTGCCGTGGCTTCAATTGTACCATCACGACACAATGACTGTGTGGATTTTAGAGGAAGTTATTGTACTGAGGTTAGATTGCACCTAGGTTGGCGTGGCATGTACAAGAAAAAACAGATTCATTATTACAATCGCTTGAAATGATGTGATGCGGAGAAAGAACGAGCTTTTCCACGGATTTATGATTGCAGTGCCTGATATTGGTGATAATCAAGCAGCAAAATAAAGAGAGATTTATACTGTTCAGAAAGACTTCTATGGTATCCTTTTAGCCTTTTATCTTCCGATCTATATAGTATCTTGCCTTTTGTCTTCCGTGACCGCTGTAGAATTAAGTGCTCCGTATAGCAGCGTCCTTTATCTCCAAAACCTGTACACCAGGTTTGAGGTTGCTTGAAATATTTTACGATCCTTAGCTTGATACTGTGTAAAATTATGGGCTGTTCGTCTAAGCGCTGGCATTGAGCGCATTAGGTTAATGTCTCGTCGCTGAGAAGATTTCCGACTCGCTGTCTCCCCTTTAACTCTATATGGGTCTATGATCTGTCAATCTGCCGAAAATTAGTTCTACAATACAAGGCTGTGAAGGTGTCTTGAATCTGGGGTACTGAAGAAAGTGAAGTCGGTTGATTGGAGGTGGGTCACGGAAGGGACGGAGGGACCGCAGGCCCTAGAAGCTCAAAGTTACCAGTTAGATAGAGTTTCTCTAAAGTCTGATGTTGTAGCAGACAGAAATGGTGGCTTGTTTACTGAAAGCGGGGTAAATCATCACTTTGATAACCGCTGTGTCGTAGGCCAAAGTGACCATGGTTCCTCACAACGACGATCATTAATACTAGATCCAGATACCCAAAAGTCTGTTTTCATTATTCAACGAAAGTGTCTGTTCTAAGAAATATTGAGACAGTTCTAGACCCTAAGTGATGGCTAGAAAATGGTTGATGTTAGCAAATGACTTTCTGCTGTAGCTGAGACGGATGGACATTATGTTATGTGAGGTTGACAATTAGCTCGTGTGGCTTTTCCAGGTCGCCAGCACTTCTTGGACGCGTTCACTCGCTGGTACAAAGCGTTCCATCGCCCGGGCAAAACGTGTAAGCTTTCCAGCATTCAAAGCGAGATTGTTATATCGACCACATCTCACGTCTTCGCACTGCTTTTCATCCATACTCTCCTTCAGCTTCTTCAACTGCTCCGTCGGGGTTTTCAGATCGATACCGTCGACCATCTGGTCAGACCATTCCAGAGAGAAGTCTTTAGGAATTGACTTTTCAACGGCTTCGCGTGTTTCCAGAAGCGCCTTCAATGCGCCTTTGAGACTTATAAGGTTTCGAAGGTTCAAATCAATATCATCAAAATGATGGCGGTTGAGATCTTCCAAGTGCCTTTCTGTCAGGCCCTTCTCCAGTTCTTTCAATTTCTCTATCGGTGCTTCCAGGTCAATATCATTGATGAAACGATAGTATCGGTGTTCTTCTTTCAGACCATCAATGTATCCGTTGTTTTGGTCGCTAGAGCTCTCCGGATTACTCAATCTTTGCTCGCTGCCGTCGCCGTTATTATAATTATTGTTCTCGTCGTTGTTATTGCCGTCATGTTCGTCGTCAATGTTTCCTTCTGCCTGACTCAATTCCCTACCAAGATAAAAGCCACGACTGAACCAGCTTTCACTTTCCGCTTGACCAAGTTCATTTCTAGGAGCTATAACGCTCGACATGGCGTCTTCCCCATCGATAAGAGCTTCTATTCCGTTGACAGAATCGGTGTCTTCGTCGGAAGGTATATCAACAGGATTAAAACTTGTTCCTTCTTCATGACTCTGGTTTTGGACATGAATCGCCTCTCTTTGTGCGTTCCCCATCGGAGAACTACGGAATCTGTGATAACCGTAGGCTTCCGTCGATTGTTCCCACTCAGGATGATAACGCGACTCAAGACCTCGAAGTATATCGACACCAAATTCTCCCACTACTTTCGGAGCCTCCAGTTCTTCTTGCATACCATGGATCTTCCGAGTCTCATTTAAAAAGGTCTGCTCCCTCAGAGCTACGTCGAATATAAAGTTCAAGATATTCAATGTTCTTTTGCTGACTTTTGTCCTTCCTATAAGGTTCTGAAGAACCAAGCAGGGGTTTTCCTTCTTTTCTTGGGACCGGATGGCCCGTCTCAATAACACGCATAAAGGGTAGATTAAATCTGTACACTATCAGTATGCAAGAGGCTACTGAGAGATTTTGCACTGACCTGGTTTGGTAGGGTTCTTGATCGCTAGACGTGAGCTGAGATACTTTCTGAATTCCGAACATACCGGGCTTCTCAAATCATCCCAAACTGATAGCAAATCTCTCAGCTTATCGACCTTGATTTCCATGAATTTCAACCAGTATACCATGAAAAGGTCCCGCGTACCGAATCGGATCTCCCTCGAAGAAACTCCGCATTTATGCTGGCGAGAGTTTATGTTCAACCCCTTTCCGCAAATCAGATAGTCGTAGAGTTCTGGGTTCTTCTTCTCTGGGTGGCTGGATATGTTGTGCGATACGAAATAGTCTTTCGAAGACGCGACGAATCGGCATGGCTTGCAAACCAACCGCTCCTGCGCCCAGTCACCGGGCTTCCTCGGAGCCATTGTGAGCATCATCTGCTTTCTGCTGTGTTCCCCCAACGAGACATAGCCCAACGAGACGTAACCTAACGAGACTGAAAATAATTTACTAATAGCTTCCTCGAAACCACAGCTATGGCCGCCCTGCAGTACTATGATGCTAGGAAACTTGGGATCTTCTTCCGCCTTGATCTTGAATGTCTTCCGGTCGAATATGAAGTGATTAACTGAGAGATATCGCTCGTCCTGAGGCGATGATAGAGATTGAGTATTTCTGTTGGCGAGTTGCTCTAAGTCCTTGAGAAGCTCACTCCAGGCCGGAGTAAGAGACCGATTGTTTCTACACTCGGACAGGAAGCTCTGCCGAGCATGCGGAGTTTTCAATATCGAAACCGCGGCTTCGACATTTTGCTCATGTTGATCAAAGTTTGGCTTCAATTCTGCATAAGACACGTTCGGATGTCCCAGGTTCCACTGAAACATCAGCTTTTCAAGGGCACTCTCTGGCATGTATCTGAAGCATGTTTTGAAATAGTCGTCAACCGCGCAGCGGTTATGGGTGTCGATCAACTCTTCTTTAGTGCCGCACAAGACGTGACTTATGCTTTTTGCGCAGATTCCGCACACAAACGACTGTCCAGAATGACAGTTAGAGCATTTCTTTCTTTTTCCCGTCGCTGCATAGTTGCAAATTAGGCACCGAGTCCAACGAGTTTCCGACATACGGCGCAAGTCTTTTGCTGACCTTCCTGGAAATAGAAAGAGGCTGTTTTCAGGAGCACCATCCCATATATATAATAGCTTGACTGTTTGAATCTCCAGATCGCACCATTC
>NC_030986.1:5895774-5941947 GCF_000149955.1 Fusarium oxysporum f. sp. lycopersici 4287
ATATCGTAGCAGTTTGTTGTGGGCTACCTGTATCTTCGGCCTTAGACACTGACTATAAGGATCTTCTTGGCTGGTAGAGTACATGGTACCGATAGGAGTGTTGAAAACCTCCCCGGCCCGGCCGGTCTATGGTGCTCAGAACAATCCATTCTAAATGTCTAACATCCCGGCTGCAGGTCAACCCCATGTTGCAGGTATGTCTAGTCATCGAGCCTGCTCATTTGATACCGCAGGAGCCTTGTTTCGATTTTCGGTGTGGCCGGTACAAGGCGCCAACATGTTTGACAATTGGGTTGAAAATGGATGGAGCGCGACCCGTAGAGTTCCTTGAAGTGATCGTCATTTCTAACTAAGTTCTCTAGATCTCACTGTTAACCACAAAAGGCATATCTATTCACTGGAAAAGTAATGTTGAATAATGGAGGCGACTAAATTTTACTGCTTGTAAATTTGCATTATAAGCAATAAAATTAACATATCTATATAGATCCTGAGAAGATGCCTGGCAGCTAGATCTAATAATTATACACAGAACTAATATCCTTATTAACCGTATCAGCATCCTCAAGTTTAAGCTTCTGGTCAGTAAGTAGAGAGCCATGGACGGACATCACCATATACAGCAGAGGAAATCCTAGGCCTTGCATTAGTATATAAGTTGGTTCAATTGCAAATGATTTGTCGGCCTGTGTAATTGATCCAGGGCCATTGTATGATGCCTTTGTATTGCCAGACTCGCCTTTATTGTTGATATGAACTTGTTATGAGTGAATCGCATTGTATTGAATATGGTTCAGTAAGGACCAACGGCGGCAGGATACTGCAGCTTGAAGCACGAAAATAAGAAAAAGGGAGGCCGAAAGCTGATTGGCGACCAGTTGCGGCTGATGCCAGACCGCTATTTCTGAAGCCCTGCAGAGCTCAGTGAGAAGGTCAAACGCCGTGAGATGCAAGGCGCGCATTGAGCTTAGCAGAGCCTCATTCTAGCGAGGCAACTAATACGGTAACCAGAGCAAGGTTCCACTACAAAGGACGCTAAATACGCACTTCTCAACGCAGTCACACAGAATACCCTGCATTTTGCAGAAGATCAACGTGAACGATCCAACTGCCGATGTGACTCTCGCCATGGCATTGCCCTGTCATATCGTTGAGCCCCTTGCTAGCACCATCCTCCAAATACAAGGCTGGGTAAAGGGAGGGCAGCTACCGGATCAGTGAGTCAGGGCTCACGAGATATTTTGTCGAGCTGCAAACCTGGCAGGTATGAAAGAATAGCTTCTATTGAGCTACTTTGTATCCAGTGCCTCCAGCTCTGTGGGTAGCTCTTGGGATTCCAAAGTGTTAGATGCATGAGCAGCAGGAGCTCACGTTGACAAACATTGAATCCGAAGTGCCAGATGCCGTAACATGTTCGTCAACAAAAGGTAGGAATTGATACTTGGCTCACAGGTTCGACTGCTTGTTCACATCGAAGCAACAAGCCACAAGGCTCGAGCTATAGCCTTCTCTATCCAGGGCTTTCCATACATGCAGGGGCTGCATGGTACTGTCTCGGAAACCGCCGACTGAGTTGGCAATATCGATGATTACAACAGTTGTGGTCTGCGCTCATAGTAAGATAAAAGGCGTATTTAGGGGTTTTCATCAGTGTTAACTTGACCAACATGTTATAACCTTCTTGAACTCGTTACCTCTTCACGAAGGGCACTCTCAACAGTACCTTTCATGAAGATTTGTTAGAATGCAGTTACCACGTACGCCTGCCTTTATTGGAAATATGATGAAGTATTTCCGGAAACAGGATTTCCCGATACTAAGTCTAGACCAGGACTTGGTCTACATTTACTGGCAGAGATACCGCAACTCTAGCTTTACAGAGGAAATGAACGACGAAGGACTATTGCAGCTTCCGTATGCCACAAGCCTTTACATCACAAGGTCTATGTGTAAACCACTATTTATCTTAGAACTTGAAGGGAATGGTCTCGACGACATCCGATGCTTAAGAAAATGGATGGCAGATACATATAAGGCCATTTTATGCCGCAAACCATCTACGTATCTGATCCGTGCCCTCTTGCTTGCTGTACTCTGCTTTCAGCGTGAAGGCGAATTTGCCCAGGCTTCGAAGGCCTTTGAGCAAGCAACGTCTATCTTCCGTACTGTTTCATCGTAAGTCTTTGTTTATTAATTAGGGAGTTTCACTGATTTTTATCCTAGGGGCTGGGATGAACTCTCCATTGAGGATCAGCAGGAACTCACTCTGATCTTCTGGGAGCTTTCTAAGTATGCAGGAAGTGGGCCATTTCTGGTAGCAAAGTAGCTAACCGTTTATCTTTGCCCTGTGTAGGTTTTTGGAGCTAGACAAGCTTGGCTTCGACCCGCCTCTGCTTGACACCTGCGACTTGCGAACAGCGACACAAGCTTTCTTGTCCGGCTTGTGACGCACTCCCAAGGACTATACGCCCGGCAACAGCACCGCAAAGGTAGGTTATTGGATCTTGCTTCCTCATTCCATGTCATTGGCTAATAGAAGGTGCCCGTTTCAGCTATGACTCTGCCCCTTGACTTGGGATGGGACAAAGTACAATTTCTGGTATACGATGTCCAATATCATGAATTGTGGAAGCTTTAAAGGGAATCCTCAATATGTGAGTCTTGAATAACAGATCCTGGATGCCCTCACGAACGCGCACGTTTCGATCTGCGTTCATATCAACAACATGGTTTTACCGACCACAGATTTCGACATCATCCAGAAGGGTTCAAAAGCGTTGAATTTATCGATATACAAATTTAAGCGACGCTGAATGCTTCCTCCGCAAACTTCACCTATTGAGTCAGATCGTGACTTGGTGGCAAGCTGTTAGAGGCATACAAATTTGAACAGGCCATAGCGTCTTACTCGCGCGAAGTGGTTGCGAATTAATTTGTCAACCCTGCCCAACGGCCCACTAATCTGACCCCGACGCTAGATTGACGCTCGAATAGTTGTTTCGGAGCTGATAACAGCTTGCGGCTATTTGCTAAGGTGTAGTTGACCCAGCTCCCTTGGCCCGAGTTTCTATTCTGATGTTCAGATGGTTGGAAGGTTATGCCGATCATGCCGATAGTCCATTTCACTTCCCCCCAAAACTTGTTGTCGAGAGTTGTAGACATCCATTCCTTGGTTTTCCTCCAAGCTTATGTTCAAGCTGCAAGTCAAGGTGAATATCTGATCGCGTGAAACATTGCCTTTGTAGACAATACGTGAGACATCATCCCCAAGGATTCGTGTCCCAGGCCGATTGACCGTAGTACATAGGATCAGAGTTACATTGACTTGAGTAAAACGAGTTTGGATCTTCGCCATTTCTTTGGTTTCTGTAAAACTCAGAGGGCTGTAAACAGTCGATCGTGGAGAATTGTGGCGTTGTTTCCGGTTTTTCTCTTTGTAATACCCTGGAGGATAACCCTTCAGGTAGTGTTGGGTATGATAGAGAAGGTCCTATGAGATCCAGAGACGGGTATTGTTTAGAAGATGGCCCAAGCTGGACCCAACACTCCCTCTCCCTAACTATCTGGTCTCTTTCCTCAATCACCTGGTCTCTCTCTTTGATCAACTTATCTCGCTCTTTTATCACCTGGTCAAGTCTTTCCAAAAGGTCGGCCATTTCTGCATTAGGGTTCTGTGCAGACAAAATGCAACCCTTCTTCTCTAAGTCTGCGATTTGCTTTTTCTTCCTCTCGCGGAACTTCTTCGCGGCCTCGCGATTTCTCATTTGCCTCCCTTTTCGACGGATCTCTTCCTTCGGTGGAATCTGCATGGCGATAGTATTCAGAGGTGAGACTGATCAAAATCATAAATCGCAAAAGTCGAGAATCAGGACGTACTCAGACCCCAGAGTGGAGAGGGAAAGAGAAGGGAACGGTTGTGGGGAGAAATTTGGAAAGGTGGAGGAGAGAACTTGGCATATGCTGAACAATTTTTGCCAGGACAACTGAGATTCGGATTAGGAAGACGGGGACGGGCTTTAGTACTTACTTATGGATCGAATCACACCATGTTATCGACTGCCAATCAGCTTTCTCCCAGAAGATTCAAGGGTTAAGTGCTTGTAATCTACCTAACCGCTGCTACAGTGGGGAAGCTAAATGATGTGAGCGGCTAGTAATCCGGACTACGACGACTACCAGAAGCCAAAAGCTAACCTGGCAAAGATCCAAGCAAGAGGCGGATTTCGTCCCACCACCGAGCGTATGTAGGTCTTAATTACTTGGAAGCCGGTAAATTGAGTTATTTATAAAAGGAATTGTACTCTAATTCAATGGGACCGTGAGGATATTGCAAAGCATTTTAAATTACAAATGTTTAAATTATTACTCTCAGCTAGTAGTGTATATCGGGTATGGTGAAGAAACAGCGAGGGAAGTCATGGCGATCCAAGACCACTGCAATGCGCTTTTGGCACCAGTTGCTTGAGGGAAAAGACGGTAGGACGCAATATAAAGTGGCTTTCGCCCTTACGTCTGTTCGAAGATTCAGTACTCTTCGTAACCATGCCCTAAACTCCCAGAGACTGACTTGTCTCAATGTACTCAAGTACCCCAGTCATGAGTTTAGCATGAGCTCAGACCCCGATCGCCTTGAACTCCATCCAAAACAGCAGCATGTCGTGGGTATTCGACTGTATTGCACCTGTGATTGTCTTTGAACTTGCGAATCATGGGTACTGAACTGCAGACAATAACAATATTGCTTTCAATTGATAAAAGCAATATGCCATTTGCCAACAAGGGCGTTGAGTCATTGTTTTTGAGACCAATGACCAGAATGACAAACCGGCCCACAACAGCCCCTAGCGGGAATATCCCGCTGCCGACAGAAACAACTACTCTCATTCTATTATTCCGCGACTTGGTATTGCGAAGGGTGTAAGCTAGCATAGAAAACATAAATACCATGTCTGCCAAAGCCCCGATAACCGCTTGTGCCACATACATAGCATAAACTCTGCCAAGGTGAAGCGAGCAGGGAGCCTGAGGCTGTTCACACTCGATAACTTCAAGCAAGAGAACTACCCACAGAGCGGCGAAGGGGCAGGTTATCAAAGACGCCACAGTCCAGATGGCAAAGGCGGGGTATCGATACCAAAGCCTTTCCAATACCGCGTAGTAGATGACACAGGTCACCAGTTTGGCAAGGACTGTGCCTGGGATGACAACTAGGTTGGCAACAAGAATTTCCCAAGTAGCATTGTTCACGGTGCCATTGTGTATGCCAGCGAGGGTTATGGCCCCGGCTATCGTGAACATCCAGGCAAGAAGGATCATATCTTTGATATAAATCAGCAGCTTTCACTACCATAACGCAGCCTATATTAGAAATCACCTACAATGCTGAATGCGCCAATCGTGGAGAATGAAATATGCAGTGTAGAGACACGCCGCCAGTAAGGCTGTAGAAGCGGTGTATGCAATGCCAGAAGTGCAATACATCGCATTAATATTAATCAAACCCTTCTGCGGTATATCACTGCCACTGATTCGAGGGTACTCCATCATTGGGTGCACAATGGTTCAGGTGAATAACAGTAGTTAGGTAGTGAATGCGAGCTCTGGCATGGGGACCTCTTGAGATATCAAGCTTTACTCAGCAGTTAGCACTCAGATCTTTATTTTCCAATGTCTTATTTCTTTCATACAATACTCGTCCCTGATACTGCTTTTTATCATCTCTGTGCTGGAAGGCATGATCATTAGTCATCCTCAAGAGTGTTTTCTCTTCCCTCGGCAACCATTCACGCCGGAGATCGTTTCCCGATAGAGCCAGGATCACGAAACTTTGTTTGTTAGGTTAAGTCCTCCATGCCAGATAACTAAGAAGTACTCAGACACCGGTTGGCAAGCGAGGGTTGGTACCTACCGGCTTGTCCGGATCCTCTGGAGACCCCGGCTACCTAGGGTCTTTGGTCTTGCCAAATGATGACACCAACACTTGAATCGCGTGAAAATGGTTTCACTAGAGATGATCCCCGATCAAATAGCCAACCTGGACGGGGGTGGCGGCTCGGAATATGGGGTCACCCTTGACTGGACCTGCAGGTCTTCATTCCGGTACCCCATGCCTGGCATGTTGGTCAAAATTCCACTTTCCCTGCACCACCAACACCGCGGCCACGGTCAAGCTACGTACAGTAACAGCACAGACAAGAGCTGAGTTTTGAGGGCTGCGCCTCTTTCCATTCGACACCCGCCTCGTCGTATCCCGTGCGGACGGCGTCGCAGCTACCGCGTTCTGAACCCAACATTGGGGACGGCAGGCGTTAAGTCCATTGGGCCGCACACCTTGATGAGAAATGGAAAATAAAAGCAAGAACGAGAAAAACAGCAAGAATTAAGAGACAAGCCGATAACTAAGTTCACATAGAAATTAAGCTTCAGTAGCTCAGAGTTGACTTTTGCATCAGGCCTAGAGAACAGAAAGTTAAGATAAGTTTGGAGTCTTTTAGTGTGATGCCTATGCTTTTCTCCAGTCTTTAACTCAGCCAATGTTGGTTGTATTGCAATGAGAAATTTGGCCACAGCAAAGGCTTGGCCAGCCAACACTGAAAAGCCTTGAAGTTTTTCAATATCATCGTGTCTACGTAGTAGTTTGTGAAATTGTTCGGTAAAGAACTCCTCCATGAGGGAGTTTAGCTGAGTGCAGAAAATAAGTCAGTTACGTAGTTAAGTCGACGAAACAGGGGAGTCAGCAGGTTGAGTTGAGGAAACAGGGGAGTCACTCGAAGCGGGGAAGAAGAACAAGGGTGTTAGTATACGTGCGTACCCGAGCTGATAGCTGATGCTTGCGTCGCGCGCCTTACCTTATTAGTTATAGAGTAACTTCTCCAGCCTTATCTCCAATCAATCTAACACAAGTGTGAGACTAGCGTTCTCCAACCACCAGCATTAAGTTGTTATCTGGGGGCGTGTAATATTACACATCTGCAAAAAACAAGTATCTGCAGGGGAAGTATGGAGTAGAATGTGGGCAGCAATGGCGGGCCAGGATAGGCCCAGTTTGAGACAAACCAAAGAGTTTGCAAGGGACTACAGTAGAGACACATACTAATAATACCCTAGCATAAATCTTACAGCACCTCTTACAGCAATTCTACAGCAATTCTACAGCAATTCTACAGCAATTCTACAGCAATTCTACAGCAATTCTACAGCAATTCTACAGCAATTCTACAGCAATTCTACAGCAATTCTACAGCAATTCTACAGCAATTCTACAGCAATTCTACAGCACCTCTATAATAATTCTATAACAATCTCTTTAATACAACTCTCGGGTTATGGATACCCCAGAGTTAAGTGTTGCCAGAGAGAAGCCTCTTAGGAATCATTGCCTTTCAGGTGCAGAGGCGTGGTTGAAACTCAAGCCGAAAGTGCGTCTTTTATGTCCGCGTGAACAAAAGATGCTCCAAGGACTTCTTGATGGGCTATGCAAGCCCGACATCTGTCATGGGTTAATGAGCGCACAAAATCAACGCTATGCCAAGGTCCTGCTTGCCATGCAACATATTATTCAAACATCACATGGTGCGGCAGTTCTTTGTGCAGCAAGGCTTGGATTGTCCGCACTTAGTAACATGAGAAAGGAGAACCTCTTGTCATTGATACAAATGATTGAAGAGAGGTCTTCCTTATTTTCATCTCCTGAACTCGAGATTCTCTTTCGAGAACGCAATTTCCAACGTCTAAGCGCAGATCCTTCAAGACAAATTCCGAGTGAGCCGCAACTGCTTACATCAACGACCCATGTCACGGCGGAGAAAAGTCGTGACGGTATTCGTGCTCATGACACCCCAGGTCTTGGAGGTCCAGGACCGGAAATCTCCACAGAGACGCAAGGCTCTTCAGACACAATTTTTCTGCTCTGTGTTGGCACAACCGCTGATGAAGACGTTTCGAAAGGCGATATGATAGGAGTCCGCCTCAACTTGCTTGATATCGAAACACTCCACAAAGATGTAGCACCCATCTTGGAAGGAAAATTACTAAAGCAGATAAAAGAGTCCTCCGGCAAAGCATTTATCAAAAAAGACCTCGACTATACAATAATCCATCAAGCGATTCTAACTATGCTATTTGCTCGCGCAAGGGACCGCGTTGAAGCTGAGTTCAAGTCGTGGAAATGGCTGGTATCCAATGTACTAGGAAATACTTTGCTGAGCTACATCATGGAAAAGAAAGCATCAAGTGTCTTGATTTTGTTGGCAAACAGCCATGGCGATTGGGAAACATTGTCGATGGACGACCTTTACAGCCATCTTCAAATGCTGTCAGCAGCCCACGGGAGCCTTTCTATCTGTCCGAGTGAGACGGAGAACCGGTCGGCAGCTTGCAAAATAGCAGACATACGCATTCTGGATATGATTGCTCGAGATGCTGATTGGAAATACTCTTACCGTCCAAGGACTTGCTTCGGCATGGGGAAGTGTACTTTGCCTAGTACACTCATAAAGCGGATGGCGACCAAACGTGGCTATAGCTGTGGTGGTGCTGATGTTAAAATCGTTGAAAGCACGATGCGAGACAACCTGGAATGTATTGAAACTCCACAATCCAACTCAGAGCCGTTCGAATTCGTGCCTGACATAAGACAGCCAAGGTTTTTCCATCAGGAATACATTGAATCGTTGCAAAAGTTGGGCGAGTATCGCGTCTTTATCTCACGACGCCAGGTTATTGAAATCGCGTTCACAACAGTCAATCATGACATGGAGCCTCCACATTTCGCCGCTGAAAAGGCGACACCAAATCACTTCAAATGGTTCTCAGACGATCCTAAGAAGCGAAAACAAAAGCTGGAAGAACTAAAGGACTTTGCATTGTATCAAAACTCTCGTCTCCTGAACCATCCCGACAATATGGAGAAGTTCGGATCCGTCCACGTCGGGATACGCCTGGATATCGGAGTTTCTGAACTAAACGGTAATGGAAGGTTTTTTGTGTCTGAACCCACGAGATTTCCTATGGCAGACCAGCTAGCTAACCTCATTCTTGATCGGCCACATGTTGCTATTGCAAGAGTTTGGGGGGAATCAATGATCGAGCAACATAGGCGCCGCATTAGGGGCGAAAAGCAGATATAATTAAATCAGCATGAGTCTTAGAGACGATAGTCGAGCTATGCAATAAAAAGAGCATGATCAGATCTGTAACTTGTGTTTCTCCAGGTATCTCTCGGTGGGCTCCTTCCAACGTTTGAGTGCTCTCGAAGCCTTGAACTCTTCACAGTCCGATTTTCCTACCAGTTGAACTTTCAATAGAGTTTTCCCTCCTTTAAACCTATGGCTATGAATCTTAAAGCACTGCTCCGGAACTTTAAGACGTTCAAGACTCTCCTTCTCGCGCAATCCCGGGTGACTTTGCCAGTAAGTCTCGACAGCCGCAGGATATTCCTTCTGGATGTCCACCTCGCTCTTCCATTCTCCGTCACAAGAGTCGTAGAGAATGAAGAATTCGAATACCGCTTTTTTATATTTCGGAGTCTTCCGATGGCTGAATATCATCTGCGGAACTGGGTCTGAATCACTAGAAGCTGACATTTCCCAGCACCCTGTTGATGTCTCCGGATATAGTGCTTCTGCTTTCGATAAAGTAATAACCTCAGGCAACCTGAAATGTGCCTTCCATCTATCTTTGAGCTCGGTTAAATATGATATCATGGCGGGGGTGCCTGTGAAATAGGGTTCTCCAACTCGCCAGATAACACAATTCTTCTTCCATCGAGGTTGCTGAGGCATAATTTTGAAGACCTTCTCGCAAACCTCAGCGTGCGGGCGACCTGGGACGTCTTCTCGGGACTCCCAGAATGTGTTGAGAGTAAAAGGGGCCTCAATCTGAACCTTTTCTTCTGCTACCCAGCCAGAACGGCCGTTTCGTAAATGGCAAAAGAGAAAGAATTCACCATAAACTGAGTACTTGAGGATGGAATGAAGATCTCTAGCAAGATCTACCCATGTGAGATCTAGTAGGTCATCAGGGGCTTCTGATGCCTTGTCCTGATCTGACATGGATGCTTCTATCCCATTATCGACGCGGCTAGTGCTTGCTTGCGAAACCGCAGTCTCGTCGATATCGGGCTCAGAAGCACAAGAGTTTGAGGCGTCGGGCTCTTGATTCGTAGGCTCTTCTGGGATTCTATCTTGGCTTGCCGTCGGGGCATCTGTCTCATCTTCTAGATCGCTCGCAGCTGTTTCGAGAATCTTAGTCTTGTGAAGATCGGGGTCAGGAGCAGACGCGTGGGAGGTATCGGGGTCTTGGTCAACATCGTCGTCTGCTGTTTTGTCTTCGTTCGCTGCTGGGGCATCTGTCTTGTCGTCTGGAACCTCTGCAGTTGCGTGGGGAGGTTCAGTCTTGCCCGGATTTACGCGCCCTCTCTTGGTCTTGCGCCGTTCGGAGGTTCTGTCAGCGGGCGGTCTTTTCCGACTCATGCTAAATATATGCCTGCGAGGTTTGATGTCGTGAGTGTGATGAAGGAGGGAGGCTTGGTCTTCTTTTATGTTATGCAGAACCATCCTTCATTACCGTGCACTCGATGACTGTCCTTTTAGTGGCTGTTTTCCTTGCGATTCATTGGCTGTAGCCAGTAACGAAAAAGATTGGTCGGAGAGAGTGTTGGGAGTCGCTCCTAAACGCCCCCGCACGGTGTCCAACCCTGTAACCGAAATGGCACACCGACGGTTGGTAGGGTTTGAGAGTCGCCTCGTCAAATCAGGCAAAAGGGTGTGAGGTTGGTGACAAGGTGAGGGAATGTCAACACGCAGTATAGATGCTCCCAGGGCAAGGGGAGAAAGATAAAAGCCCAACCATTGGCTGCGCAGCTTGCCGATCGCAAGTTTTCGGTTTGAGCTAGGATTTGGGACGCACTAATCAGCAAGCAACCAGAAGGTAGGCCAAAGCCCACTACATAACAGTGAGCCCGCGGAACAGGACCAGGAAATGTAACATCAAGTCCACATCTATCAGAAAACAACGTGAAGGAATATTTGTAACATTACAGAAGATTCATATCTGAAAAGAATTGAACTTTATGCTATTATACTGAAATCTACTGGATACTACTTCTGACGTTTTTATAACCCCCTGGGGTTGAGCTGTATAAGCTTGGACTTTGATTGTGGTACGAACGAACAAAGGGAGTCCAGTGGTTGTCACCCCCTCTCCAAACTCCACAGGTTCTCAGCCCGATTTTGAAGGCACCGCTTCTAATGTTCATCTGGCGCAGTGTTACCCCATTGACGCCTTGTCACCTTTGCTTCCGTCGTCACCGTGGCTAGCACGTGAATCTATCGTTTTCAGATAATTGACCAAGGCAAGAGGAAAAGTAATAAGAGATGATTCACTGGGCTCCTTCCACCATGATGAGAAACAAATGTGCTTTCTATCCATCTACAAAGCCATTCCGAGATTTATCAGCAGTGGCGGCGCGTGACATTGGCAGTGGGACATGCAGGTGCATCTCGCTCCATTCTCGAGAGGATTGAACGAGGATATGGGTCTCGTTCCTTTCAGCCATCACTAATGAGCCCCCGCCTGATACACTAAGAGTGGCGCATAAGTGCATGCACAGGCATGCTGTTTGCTAACGCTAAGCCCCTGTTGCTATCTGCGCTAGACTCCACAGAATGACAGGCAGGCGAGTCTTTGATCCATGAGTACTGTTCCTTGATTCGTGGTTGTTGCTACTGTTGGTAATATTTCCTTCTACGCCTTCATCACTTTGAAACCATGGGTTGCATGGCAGAGAGATACTAGATGGATAAACGAGTTATGCAGAGCTGTGTCATACTAAAGCTTTATATTTTTCCAGTTTATTCAAGGTCCGAACATACAATTCTAGTGGCAAAAGACATCTTATAATTCTTGAGCGAGTCAATCGAGGCATCAAGTCTATGGTTTCTTGCACACAACTACAAAATGTGTCATATAAGGTTTGACTGTTGTCATCTGCAACTCATTGCGCAAATTCGTAGTAAATAGCTGACATTCCTCCTCACTCCATCCCAGATTCTTAATGGCTGGACGAAGGATGGACCCTTCTATGTCATAAGTAAATGCCTTCCAAGCTAACCTTCCTAACTCCTGCTGCTGCAGCGATGTATGCCAAGGCCCAATCGGTACCTGTGATAACTCAAACTTAGTTATTTTCAAGGTTCACTGGACGCCATTGACTTACCTTGTAGCGATTTCTCTTGATGTCACTGAAACCGGCATCCCGTAGCAAACTAAGCTGTTGTCTGGAGTCGATCATCTCGAAATCCGCCCCTCGCCTTGCACCAGCCTCTCTGAATAGGTCTCCCCATTGCACCATAAAACCATCCTTTGGTAACTCTTCCTCTCCTTTAAGCTTAATGGCTTCTTCGTGGAACTCTGCAACCCCTCCGGGTTTCAAGACGTTAAAGACCTGTTCTAGAAACTCGCGCCAGTGACTGATTCTCCCTTTAAGTTCGCGGAAATGTACAAAGTCCATTGAAGATGTTGAAAAGTCTTGAAGATCGAGGCGTTCTACGGTCTGACTGCATTAATGTTAACGCTGATCAAGTGTAAGACGTCCATATAGCCTCACAAAGTCAGATTAGGCGGAACCCATTCAGGTGTCGAGGTTGACAGGTCAACACTAATAACATCAAGACCAGGATGCTCATCTGCAAAGTCCCTTGAATTAGGTTAGTCAAGTACCATTCAAATAGGTTGAAGAGCGCATACATAGCCCAGTTTCCTAGATGAATCTGTTGGCATACTTATCATATCATAGGGGGGTCATATAATACCGCCTGCTGATCCAACATCAAGAGCGCACTTGTGACCATTAGCAGCGAGGACATTGGCTAAAGCAATGGGACGCAAACTAACCCGGTAAGTAGAAGGGATCATTGTCTCGCAAGTGCCGAATAAGTTAGAATAAAGCTCGTGACTTCCATACCCAGTTAACATAGGACATTTCTTCATGGTATTAGCTAACCTTAGTTCCCATGCCTCAGTTCTTTTCTGATCATGTGGCTGCCTGTGCCGCCGACTTAGCAAAGGTCTCTCAGTGTATAGCACTTCTATTACCATTCATTAATCGGATATTCTCGGCCCCATAAGCTTTCGGTCTTGATGTCTCCAGGTTCGATCGGCTTTGTGGAACATGTGCTCTCGTCGTCTGCAATACCTTCATCTGTGAGACCCTCATCTGTAAAATCGTCGTCTATACCCTCATCTGTGAGATCTTCATTTCTGGCCCTGCTGCCTTCGGTGCTGTGGTTGGTTGCGATGTCGCCGTGGGGAATGTTGCCATTTGCAATCGCATTTTCGAGCACCCCCTCAGGCTTGCTCTTCTTGAATCTGATATCGAGGGATCTAAATACGTCGTTCGAGATATCTAGAGTCGGGTGAGCTGTTGAAAGGTCGCAATGAGGTCGTAGTCCTTCGTCTCCCAGCGTGTTTGAACGTGATCGTTTGCGACTGAGGCTGTGGGTAGCTGGTAGGAGCATCGCGGCGAGGGGAGACAAAAGAATGTCGATGGACAAGGCCAATAAAGCGAATAATAAAAGCCGGTTGATGGAGAGCCTCTGAAAATGGGATCTCACGGAAGTTGCTATGGACTGGTGCTTTTATGCTTGCCATGGCCGAGGATTCCAAGAGAAACTAAATCGTCAGCTAATCTCTTAGGCGAACAAAAGCGTGACATACCGATCGTCCACGAACACCGCGATTCAGACAGGCTAATACCAATAGCGCCGGCCGCTTGAGTTGCGATTGGATTCGGCAATTCCGATTCCGGCATCGTGTATGACAATTCTACCTGACCCTGGCTAACTGATCTCAATTGAACAGATGGGGAGCCGGCCGCACTATGCAAGGGGGAGCCTATCGAGAGCACCATTGTGGAGAAGAGACCTACAAGGTTGTTCAGCCGACTAACTCTGACTATTCTCAATATCCTGGAAAAGGGCTACTTAGAATCTAAAGGTGGCGGCTGGAGCGGGAAAGACACATCACACAGTTCAAGCCACAGCATCGAGACAGCTTCTCTGACAACGAGGACCGTCAGAGGGTGGGGCTCGGATTACCAGTCAGAAAAGAACTTCTGGCCAAGCTCTTTCCCTATGTTTATCTCTCTGCCGTGAGGTCAGTCCTCTTGACGGGTTTGCCCTGTTTACTTTTGACTTTATGGTCTCGATGCTGGTGGCCAACAACCAAAAGGACAATCATACAAGAAAATGGGAGGATATCAATGTTCTCAAAGAGGCTTTGACTCAGTGCAGTTGTAAGCCTCCCATGCATACATGGTGACGTAAAATCGCAGCGATATCCACAGCTCAAGAATTTGTTTACGTTTATATCAAGCATTCAAGTGCTAGGGAAGCCTCGACCTTCAAGCACACACTCAAGGGGTGTGTAGATAATAGTGATAAAAAGAAAGGTCAACATCAATCCTATCCGCCTTGAAGCAAGCTCTGTTTCTCTTCGTCCAATACTGGTTTCGACCTATATAAGCCCCTTAATTTTAGTAGCCAGACCCGGATAAGGACGAAGGTTTCGCCCAAATGCTAGAACATCGAATCTTTCCTGTTCTCAAAGATTGGAGGCTTGCTCGTAATGTACACTTCAACCTTTGGTTTATATACAGGAATCCGAGTTTCCTGAGAAACTTTCTCAGCCTGGCACAGTCAGTATACGGCGAGAGACAGAACAAGAAACTACGCACAGTGAATCTAAGCTCTGTCATAACGCGTACTTATACGGATAGATTGGTTTGTTTATCCATGGTTCGCTGGTTTGCATGTAGAGAGTGGCCTGAGTATAAGACAGAGCTAAACTTGTACTGAAAGCTAAAGTTATGGGCTGCAGGGAGAAAGCCAAGTGCAAAAGCAAAGTCGAATAAGTAGGGTAACTTTACGCAGGGGGGTTGCGTGGAGTAAATAAGGCAGGCAGGGGATGCTGATGGTGCAGCAGTGGAACTTTGCTCCCAGTTCTGCCTAAGTCTATATTTCCACACCCGGGCCTGCATATCTGCAAAGACTCTTACTGGTACCAAGCCGTCGTCGAAGATGTCACCTCGGTGACTCCTTGTTGTTGAGTAACCAAAGGATCGCCTTATTTTATAGGCCTTTTACTGGACTACTATGTATGTATGTATGTATGTATGTATGTATGTATGTGTATTTTTCGTCTGGGTGGCTGTAACGAAGCCAAATCTCCTACTGGAGCAAAAGACGTGCTGAGCTAGCTAGGTACAGGATACCCCGCTTCCTTCACCATCCAGCATACCAATGGCACAAAAGGTGCTGTATTTCTCAAGCCCGTCACCCGTCAGCGGGTTCGAGGGCAATCTATTGTCGAACTTTTTCCACCGACCAGAATTCTCTCGCGCATCACTACATCTGCTGACGCAGTCCACAATCTCCAGTAACCAAGTTGTAGCTCGTAGTCGACTGTCGCGGCGGCAGGGAAAAACCTCGGGAAGGGATCAGAGGCCGACGGTGCGGCTTGCCTTTAAAGGAGAAAAACCCATCGCAATCGGCGTCGTTGATCGGAAGGATGTCGCTACGAATGCCCGGGGCATCGCCCTCCGATATCTAAGGCGTTCTGGTTCTGAGGTGCCGCCATTAGATCCGACAAAGGTGTTGTCAGAGAAGGCGAACTCTCCAAAATTCCTTCTCTGAAAACTGCTGTTAGGGAGCCGATAGCGTCCCCGCAGTTTTTGTGTGGTCGCGTGGCCTGCAGAAAATCCCGCTCCTAGCACCGCACTAACAGTGCGTGCCAAGAAAGAATTTTTACAGGAGAGAGTTGTTTACTGGACTACTTAGATGGAAGGAGGGCGTGCCTAGGGTAGGTTCGATTAGATTATCTTAATCCTCCTCTTACTATTACATCTACCTCAACGCTTTGCTTCGGCTTTAAAACAAATAACAAAAGTCACTCTTATATTGCTAAGGTTAAGATATCAGAAGCGCACCTAAGATAAGATAATAGCTATATAGCTTAAGTGGTTTAGAGTGGTACTATGAACTGGTAGCACTCGTACGCACACAGTGTCAGACTTAGCAAGATAGACGCCAAACTCTACTAACGAGATCTTAATAACTTATAATATTAGAAATATAGCACTTTAGGGATTAGCAATATGTTGGTGGGAACTTCGTCCGAAACTGCCGTGATAGAAGAAATAAACTCTAATTCTATTTTGTAATCTATATACTTGCCTGAATATATATAACCCGTGCTTTGTGTTAATACATGTAATCATCTTCTGGTGCTATTAGAATCTCGACTCTCGCGCATCCGACGAGATGTCAAATCCCAGCCTGGCGTGCATGTTACATATACAAGATCGCTTCGAGTCATGGAGCCAATACTTTACAATAAGCAATAAACATATCTGCCGTAAGCAGGGCAAAGATATAAGGACACAAAAGACCCCTACCATGCGCGCTGACCCAAAAGATCCCTAGGGATGGAACGCGACGACACTTACATGAGACCTTTCATGCCGGCTGGGGGGCATTTATGATGTAGATGCATAGATGTACACCCTGATCTATCGCTACGAATTGAACCATTTCATCGATCCCCAGATGCACAGTAGGTGCAGGGCTGAGAGAAAATATGACGAACCTGCCGGGCTAGTTGCATCCAATGCCGTGTCGATGAGTCGCACGAGACAAACGAACCTGAATCCATGTCGAGCTTTCCAGACACAGACATCGCCATATCTCAAGCCGATGAATCGACCTTCAACATCAGGCTTGGATAGACATAGTAAACGTCTAGACCCTTCAGATCAAGGCAACCCCAGAAAGTGTATTAGGTGACTGTTATTGAAAGTGCTGCCAGCCTGCAAGATTGATTTTTGACACTTCAGCACCTCAGGTGTCAAAGATTTCATGTTATGAACAAGCGATATCAGACAAACACTGCATCCACAGAGCTTTGTTCCACGGAATGCACAATAATCAGGATCGTAGCTTTGGACGCTTGCGTATATACTAGGTAAAAGAAGAATAAGATTGGGGGAGCTAGGGGGCCACGGGAGCCGCTGCCCCCCTTGGATAGTTCTACTGTAAGAAGGACTGTTTGCTATTGGACGTGGAGCAATGGACTGCTATGTTATTCAAGAAATATCGTGGTGACAGGCTAACGGACTGTGTAAGTAGGTTTCGAGTCGCAACTATGTCAAGTACAGTGTAATATCTTAGGCAAAAAAAAAAAAATACGGAGAGTTTGAAACTGAGGTGGGGATGCTAGTCGTATGAGGCTTTTTCCCACTTGGCTGATCAGCTTGCCATGCGTGAATCCTTCTCTAGATATGACCTTTCTTTTTCTGTCTTTTCCTCTTCCTCTTCCTGACGGCAACTTTTACATTGACCTGGATGCTACTCCCGATCTTTTTAGGCTTGTATGTGATGATATTCCGTTTGAAAATCCGTTGGGTGTTGCTGGTATTACTTGTGTATACTGATCCATTGATTTGCGTGGCATCTCCATGCGCCTCAGGGTTGATAATCGATGTGGCCCCATTATCGCGGTCCAATCCTGTGCTGGGTTGGCTACCGAAACGTAGTCTATCGGTAGCTTCCCTGGCACTTCTGATGATGTTTTGAACAGCATCATTCAGATGGCCCATAGCAGAGTCTAAGCCAGGAACATTGCGATTGTCCGAAGTCGAAGTATCTGCGGTGCCGCAGTGCTCTTGCTGGCCATGATTTGAAGGATAGTCTTTGCCAAAGGACTCGGTGGGGTCCCCTCTGGGGCTAGAGTTGCCGCCGGATTCATGAACTGGTTCTGAAGGATCGGGCTTCTGAACAAAGACCGCGGAATAAATGTGGGCCATTTTTGTTGAATATTGATCGTATTGAAATGGGCAACTTGGTTGAACAACTTAATATGTTTGGGGAACGTGAATGGTGCCGGAGCTCTTGGGCTATAAATATGGAAATTAGGAATACAGTAAGTCGCCAAGGTTCTAGCTGTCATTGCACTGCTGTGGTCAAACAGGCGGTGAACTTTGAGGCCAGATACTAAAACCTAGCGCGCAACTAGATACCGTCGAAGGCTTCAATCCTAGAATGTTCTGGTCGCCTGGCGAAGGCCTCGCAAGTACAAGAGTTCATGGTCGAGGAAACAAAGACTATGGAGCCTTGCAGCTGGTTCGTTTCAAGATGAAGATTAAGGGGCCATCCTACTGGATGCTTACAGGGATAGGCATTCGAAGTACTCTTCATTAGTGCACACGGAGCATCCGCAGAGACCTGCCGTCTTCGTATTCAGGTCAGCAATGCGGCCGCCTTAAGCCTCATTACTATAGTGACGCATTCAGCACTTCACTGACTGGTTTCGGCTGTTGATCAACAATATTGAATAAGTGGTAAGGATATTATGTCATGGACCAGGTAGATATTAATAATCCTAGTATCTGTGCAATGGATGGCTTTTCCTTAAGGTGATTGCGGTGCGGTACACAAGTACATTCAATCACTTCGAAAGCTCATGGTCATGCCTCGACAGAAGGCGGTGTAGAGGGTATTCCATGATCCAAGATTCAAGGAATAATTTACATATTAAAGACAGCTAGGGAAGATATGGCGCCGCCATGGATAGTGTCGCCAGATCAGATCTTCCCAAATATTACCCACTAGCTTCCTGAGAGCCATGGAAGCATTGGCTAATGTGAGCAATGTTCTTTCTTACAGGATATCCGACTTTCTTTCTAATTGGGAAACTGACAGGAAATATGGGACCGGGTCTTTGAGTTCCTCGACACTCAGGATCTCAAACATGTCGCTCTTATCAACAAAAGACTCTCCTCATGTGTGGCACCATCTCTATTCCACCAACTGTCGATAGACGAGGATGGTATCCAGAAGCTACTCGAAAATCACGAACACAAAAACGTGACTGATCATGTTAAGGTCTTGAAGATTTACCCCAGGACGTATGATCTATTTGCTCCGGGCTCGGTACTTGCACGCCTGGCAACAAGCTGGAAAAGTGGCAATTTCGCCCAACACCGTACACCTGACACAGGTGGCAATGGAGCCATTATATTAGTATCTGACTGTATCCCGACCGATATATCCGAGCCCGGACCAGGAATAACTCAAGTACTTCCAGCGATCCAAGAAATCCTCATTTCTGTCAAAGGGGAGGAGACGCCACAGGATCTTGTCTCGGTTATGAGCAGGTTCACTTGCCTCAAGAAACTCATGGTCCGCGCTATGTCTCTTGACCTTCCATCTCAGTTGATATGGCCCTTGTTGGAGCACTTCGAATTCGAACATATCCTTGGTATTGAGCAACCGATGGAGATAGACCCAGATCGTTTAAAACGCTGCTTCGAAAAGCATAAACAACTCAAAACCGTCATATTTGCACATTACCTTGACTCGAGAAACCCAAGTCAAGGTACTGGATTGGTGGCGATCTACGCCAGTTCTTCTCTCTGCTGTTAGCTTCGGCAGATATGGATAACAGTCAAACTCTGGGTAGTACTGAGCTTGACTTTATCAGTCGAATATCATTTTGCTTGCAAGACTTTTATGACGATTTCAACAAGCTCCAAGACAAAATGGTCGACGTTGAGATAAAATTGCTGATCCTTAAGCCTTATGCAAAGCACATCTTCAAGTCGCAGCAAGGCTTGAGAGAAGCAATGTTTCAGGAAGGACCCGACGTCACCTTCATATTCAGACCTATGCCACTCATCGAGTCTGCTTTACAAGGAGCTAAGATTGAGATTGGAAATTATTCGGAAAGAGTATATGGTAATGGGGGTGACCTGGATAAATTCCATAAGCTTTATCATGATAGTGTTGGTGGGCGTTTCTCTCTTTTCGTCAAGGCCCAACCCCATACGCCTTCAAGGTCACCTGTTACAAGAACGTTTATTTAACCATACTTATATAATAAACATAGGACCTCTAAAGGAATTAAAGGCTCTTTAAATTAAATTATAGTTATCACGTCCTTCCGTCGCTTGTCTTGTTAGTGTTGTTTGCACTTGGCTTCGTCTGAATGCGAACTATATAGTCGATTACTGCCTACAAGGTAAGTTTCAAGCCGCAAAGACAGGTGATGAGGACAAGATTTTCCTTTTATAATACAAGCTTCTACCCAAAAAGCTTCCATGGTGGTCTGAATGCGAACAGAACTCACTTCTCCTTTCTCAACGGCTCAGATCACAAAGCCTTACTGAGGTACCCATTCTTCATAAGGTCTTCTGGCGTCCCTTGCAGATGACTAGCTATGGAGTGTCAAGGTACACCGGCTTCTAGGACTGCCATGACCTTCTTACCTGCTGGAGGTTGGGGTAGAAGTACATGACGCATGAAACTGGCTCATATCAAGACGCACCCAGGACATGAGGCGCTCTGACATAGACACAGTTGCTCAAAACCCTGACTTGAGATGTTCCATGTACTTGTACTTGGGAATGGTGAAGGTAACAAGATGGGGCAATTTATTAACATTAAAAACCCTGTAAAGGTAGAAGACCATCGAAACCAGAACACCGGTGTACGCCCGGAACGAGATCCCGCCGGCCGCGGCCAGAAGCTGACACTCATAATCCTTGTGGTTGGTAAGCGTGTCGAATGCGCCAAAGCTGAAATACCCAAAAGGTGGGTCATCAAGCAAGAGATACGAATTGTAGATCTTTGACTCGGACTACCCGTATTGATTCATTAGCCGTCATGTGCATACTGAGAAAAGGTCAAGGATTTCGCATTAGCTCCAAATCACACAATCTTACTGATGGCATTGCCCAAGGTGCATAAGGGTCAAAGCTATTACCCCTTGCGGTGTTAGAGCATGTGTACTCGGGAACCGGCATTCACCGTGAAACATCAGATCTTCGCGTCACATGTTTTCCAACATCGCCTAGGCTACTACCGCCAGGCTTTGGACTTGTGTACTATCGACCAACAGAGGACGTGCAAGCCCCGTTAGATCTTACAAGAGACGGGGCACTAGGCACTACCCGTTGTTCCGCGCGCCTAGCGAAGCAAAGACTACAACCTCATTATATGAGCTGAGCTCTGGATTATTAGCAGTAATGGTTGCGGGGGGTTGAAAAGTGGCGCTTCATGACCCTGGATCATTGTACACAAAGGACAGCCAGTTGGTCTCAGAACCCCACCGCCCCGTCCAAGATGTCAACATAGGTCCTACTGCAGAAGTATACAATAATAGGACAGTCAACGCCACATGATAGCTAAATTCCGAAGATCACGCTTCTCAGTGATTGTAAGCACGTATACTGGAACTAGGCCAACAAGTCATAGTTATTCTGCTTTTTTAGCAATAATAAAGCGCCGTTGCTCGGTATACATTCTTCTTTTTGTGGCTTTGTGGCAACGAGGCGACGAACTTGCAATCCTCGGATAGATGCGAGTTCTACGGAAAGTCACAGAAAAGAACTTGACTACAGGACCCTACACAGACTGGAGGAAAATCTGCAAGCTCTGTTGGATTATATTACGCAAGCTTGTTTGACCAACACCTCCGACGACCAAATGGCGAACTCAACATTGCCCAAAGGTACATCTCATGAGACATATCTGGGGTTGTATGTCAAGGCCGAAAAGCGCATTGCCGCCCGCCATCGAAGAAATTCTCATCCAGATCTTTCAAAACTTTCAGAGGACCATATATCGATCGATGAACATTTTGACATTACCGACAAGTTCCAACAGTACTTCATGGAGCTCGTATCTGCCCAGAAGCGCATGAATGACTCAATAGCCAAGGGAATAGAAGAAGCTCTATCGCAACTCAAAGACGTTTACTGCAAAATAGAAGCTGATGAAAGAGAGAAGCATATGATGGGCAGTAAATTACATAATCAGTCTAAACAACTGCAGAAAGTTGAGGCGGAAAGGAACGAAGAAGTTGAGCGGAGATTGGAGGCAGAAGAAGACAGAAAAGCGGCGGACAAACTGTTTGAGGAACAGAGAGTACAGCTCTCAATAGTAACCAAAGACCTCAATCGACTGAAGCAGGTCTCTGATGCTGCAACCTACAGAGAAGGAAAGCTGAAGAAAGAGCTGAAAGACAAAAAGGCAGAGACGAGAGAACTTCAGTACGAGGTGCAGGCGAAGGAAAACCGAATCAACATCATGAGAGATACAATGGAGAAACTGGCGTATTATGCCCACTTCGGTCATGAAGAGCACCCGGTTGGGGATCCTCTAACTTGGACCCCGGAAATGGTTGAAAGCTTCTTTGCTGAATGGGAGTCCATGGTTGATATCACGGTGCGTCGGAAAAAGGTATTGGAACTTCTATCAAACGTTGCCGGTCTCGATGCCGAAGAGGTGCTTGCTTCAGATGTCGATCAGGTCAGGCTATTACTCGATGAAGCTGGCTGGAGTTTGGAAAGAGCTTGAGGACGCCTACTGAAGCTCAACTGCGTCACTATAAGAGACCTCCAAGCGATCGTATGGTTCAGCCTCACTAGTGAAGGAAGTTTAACGTCCTTATGAAACTATTCTGGACCGTCTTTCAAGATCTTTGTATGAAATAGAAGGAACTTTCAGTGTCAGAGATATAGTGAAGAGTCAGTATCGAGCAGTCTCGCGGTTTGTTCGAGGTCTGAGGTTTGCATTTTAGCCCCCTGTAGCTATAAAGTAGAGCTCCTTCCCCAGTAATCCCACTACTAAGCTATCAACGCGATCCTTGGATCACTTGTCTTTAAGGCTACTGCACTTGGCCACTTTGTAGACTCAGGGTAACTGAGAGAATCCCTTCAAGGAAAGTTGTCTGGCGCAAGACTATTTTAAGGTCCCGAAACTGATAGCGCCACATTTAATTTAGCCGTATGGGGTAATTATTTCTTGAGCACCCAGCTCAATTCTGTCATCCTGGAACTCTACCTATAGTCCATACTCTAAGTTCTCTGTGCTGATTTGAGCTCTCAGCCACAAGTCTCAACTGCAAATAACACATCTAGCTCACAACTTAGACATTAATCCCCATCCCTCTGTCACCCGCATCTTCGACAGGCTCAGTACAATCAAATACACAAACAATCTTGAAACTAAAAGTTTGCATTTGGTTGATACTTAACTATCACGATTCTTGAAAGACACCGCCTTGTTTCGCCTCGAAAACCAGTCTAGGCCATCGAAAATCCCTGTTTCCCCCAACCATCGCTTCATCTCACTGACCTGTAAGATCAAGATGCGGCTTTCCGCCAAAGTAAGGCGTTAGTGACAGGTGCTCCGTCATGCAAAGGGAACTAGATATCACTGTGACGAGACAACACGGCCACGTGACTGGTCTGCATACTGAGACGTCGCATTTCGAGGTACTGTCTAAGAGCTAATGACGGAGAGGTGAACCTTGTACCCATAGTGCAGCCTCGTATTCGATAAGGTACGTTGGCTATTCAATTGGTATGAGGGCTTGCCATTTGTGTCCCAAGACCTCCTGAATATGTGAGTCTCGATTGCCGTAGTAATTGCTGATTAGTATTGTGAAACTGAGCAGCAACAGTACTGTATGATACGTATTACACCTCTGCGCACTCTTGATGGTCAACCATATCCTTTGTGTGTCTAGTTGTAGACGGCAACTTACGATGTCTTATAAGTAGCCGCATTGGTTGTTTTGGCAGTATATGCAAGTCCCATTTGCTCCAGTAGCCAATTCCAGACAGTTGTGAACAGCATGATGGGAGCAAACGCCGCGAGCGCTGTTAGAGATGTCTGGCCTCTCAGGATCCATTTTAGTGTTGGCGTTTGATAGCATTGTCGCGCAGTTTAAAAGGAGACAATGGTTGGGAAATAAAAGTATTTATGGCTTCTTTCAAGTTGCTCCGTTGATAAGCATCTAGATAGTGTAACCTTTGGTCTAAAGAGTGTGCATAACAATTTGCTTGGGGTAACGGACGTCGTGGAGAGGGATGAAGATGGAGATGGGAGTTGCGCTGGATTGCGCGGAACAAAGATAATTTATAGCTGAATTTTAATGTACCAGTGGAATTGTATATTGTATTAGCTAGTGTTAACCATCCTGCAGTCGTTATTGAGGTGAGCACTGGTCATCCAATATGCAGCTCTTCATGACGTGTCATAGCGGTTCCCAGTCTCGTATGAGCAGCTGCCACTTAGAAGTGACGTTTCGATCCTGTTTTCTAGGCTCCAGAATAAATAGGTTTCACCGCTTAAAGACATTATTATGAGAGACATTAGCCAGATGCATCTAGTTGCGTCGTGTGGCGGCCATTCAAGACCATGACAAGTCCAAGATCATTACAGTACCAATAAGGTCACCTGCCAGATGTGTACAACGACAGGTGGCAAGACCAGAGAGGTCATTAATATTTCAGCCATCTCTCAACAGCGAAGGCAAGATACGAGCCATAGTCGAGAGGATAAGCATGTCTGGAAGTAACAAAGTAGTTGGTGGGTTCAATATACGTCCGGGTTACAAATTGCGGAATCAAACACTATTTCTAGTTAGACTTCCTTGTAAGGCGTCGCGATGAAATCCGGTATCTCTTCCCTGCTCATAATTGAGGCCAGTAGAAATGGCGGGATTAGCATCATACGATCGCGATCAGTCCAGTCACCTGCTTGTACTACTCCATCTATCCTGTGTTTTATATTGTAGGAGAAACCATAGGAGACTGCAGCCACAATAACATCCGACCCATTCATCAGTGTTCCGAGGCCTTTCACCAACGGCTCAGGCCAATATCCATCCTCGACCCCCAAAACCGCCCCTTTGACCACGTCCTTCACAGCGATATCGAAGTCACTCTGTTCGCTCGTAGAAGGGAAGTACTTAGACTCAGTCTTAGCCTTCTTATACACCTGGTCCTCGTCGAACTTGTAACGTCTTGGGGCTGTCGCTTGGCCTGTGTATCCTCTCGGGTCCCAAGTCAACAATTTTCCCCAAGAGTGACCTGACCCCTGAAAATAGCACGTTGCTTTGTTAGTAGCTGCGCCTGGCAAGCGTGATGAGATCATTAAAGATGATGAGAATCTGGTTGTCCTGAGATGCGACTGGCACCCTTGTAGCCGACAGTATGCTACCACGCCCTTCTGCGCCGCGCGCCAAGATTGGCTTCAGAGCAGCAGTCAGACAAACAGACTTGTTGAAATCGTCAAGCGCTATTGTATGCTCCAAGAACCTAGCCACGAAGGTTAACTTGCTGGATCCGAGAACGAGAACCACTCCGGATATATGTGGCTGTCGAAGCTATTTCATCACAGTATGACGAATGATGATCAGTTGCTTTGTGCCAATGTCGATGCTATCGATAGAAAGAACTTCTTCTGTGATAATATGGGCGATTCCGTCCAGATCTGGCAGAATAGGAACAACTACATCGTGGATATTATGAGCGCCGGATACGTAATGCGAGGTATCGGTTGGAGAGTTCCCCTTTCCTAAAGCAGTCCCTCTGGTACCTATGATGGCAACAGTTGGTAGAGGAAGAGTGTTTCACTCCGGAGATGTAGCAGTTGGTGGTCTTGACAGAACATCATAAGGCCCAATAAAGAATGTCAAAACGAGGATCGCCGCCACGATGGCCAGCTTAAAACCTGAAAAAGAATACATGTCGATGCTGGAAGTCTGAATGTTCTCCCAACTGGATATAAGGTGGTCGGCGGGGTTCGATATCAATCTGGCGAGCAAGGTGAGAATCCGTACGAGTTACGGAACGTGAAGTCTCGCGGAGACATGACTGTTAGATAATTTCAATGACACACTACTGTCAACCTACGTCATATCCCGAAGGCTGTTTGACAACAATAAGCAGTTGAAACTGGGAGCAAGTGTTGGCTCGGTAGTGCACAGAATACTGGGAAGGGATGCCAACCGACGATCCGTTGTGGCGGGAACCATCAAGAGGAATTGGTGCCAAATGCAAACAACAGTGGCCGCCTCAACTTCGTCCAAGGCGCCAAATTGAGTCTCATGCAATCTGATATTGGGCAAGGATATGCTTGTCCGAGGAGAATGTGATGAGTTTTGGTGTTGGCCAGCCTCATTTTCAAGGTCATCCTGTGATACCTGCCATTGGCTCCTTACCTGACGCTATTCTAAAAGCGTTCCGAATTTCTGTTGAGTCCTCGTCTGGGTAAAGCGTGCCGGAGAAGCCGACCAATAGAACCTACGCGGGGAACCTCACCGCTTATCCCCCCGCTCTTGCGAATATGCGCCAATTTCTTCTGTATGGGAGTGAGAATAACATGAGACCAACCATCCGATTATGAGCGGACAGCCTCCAATTCGGCCAGAACAAGGATCCTACGGTCAGTTCCAGGTTGCAACGAGCCAGCCCAAGACCCTGTACAGCCGAAGCAAAGACATCCTGGCAAAGCTCCGCGAGTCAATTCCCCAGAATGAGACTCAGTGGCAACAGGCCCGTGACCTTCACGGTTACAGTACAGCAGGGAATGTACTCCAAAAGACAAGGGACATATTGGAAAACAGAATCACGAAGCAAGATCTGCGGAACTTCTTAACAATCGCATCTTGTTGTGTTGATTGGCATCTGGGGAGAAAGCAAGAGGCTTACCAAAGGTTCAAGATGCAGATCAGTGCTGCAACCGAACTGACGATACAGAAGTACATGTCTTCCTTGCGTGCCATGGTCCAAGCCATGGAACCAGTGTACCTTCGAGGACCACGTCATCGCGTCTTTGAAGGGACTCTTTTATATTGTACGTATCGGATTACCTGTCCTGGTTCAGTTCTCTTATTGCGTCGTAGCACGTATTGGGCCGTCGTTTCTTACGCACTATACCAAAGAGACAGGAGCGTTCGATTCCTGTTTCCCGGCTTTTAGTTGCACACACCCTGAAACACAAGCGTCAATGCCCCTCGCACCGGCATTTATTCTCAAGTATCGACATCCTCAGCAAAGGTGAGATGTCGCTGTGATGAGAAGTTCGATCACTCATTGACTGATTAAAAATAGCTTTGGGGATATTTGCGCTGCTCTGTGTACGGAAGTCCTCGACGAGGATGATTATGCTAAATTTATCTGTGTTCTTGAGCGTGGACGGCCAATACCAACAGTACTCTCGCTGCCAGCGAAAGCCCCCTATACTGCTCTTTCTGTTATCAAATGTCAGCCCGAGCCAGCCGGAGATGATCAAAGGGCTTCTGCAAACCCCGTCGATGATTTAGACATGTTTGCGCTCCCAAAGAGCTTCCCCTTAGTCTACAAGGTATTCGGTATCTCAGACGCCGTTCAGCAACTATTACAAGAAGTAACTCACCGAATCAACTTCGAAAGTCTACGAGAAGTGCCAAATACACCACTGCTTGAATTTCAATGGATTGATAATTATGACATGGTAGTTGATCAAGTAGTTGTTGACTTGGTAGGTTGATCTTCTAATAGTAGAATCTTATGCTAATTTATTGCCGACGAGATTGAACAAAACATCCTGCCACAACAGCCTTTTCGAAGGTTCAAGTCGTTCTATCGACATAAGCCCGGATCAATCTCTGTTCCCTCTGGTTGGATCAAGATTATTGTGCCCATCACGTTGGTTCATCAAGTCTGTCATGTTTCAATAGCTACGACAACTGTTGCGAAGCAAAATATCACATGGGACACTAAGGTGGGGTTGATCCTTGGCAGCGATGTCTTATTCTCAACATCTCAGCAAATCCTGTATCATTCTATATCTATTCCTCTTGGCTCTGACAATAGGTGAAGAATTAATCTATCAGCCACAGAATATCACTGTAAATATTAACATTCTGATCATGTGCAATACCTCTAACATTCGCACCAACACTGGCTTTGGGGAGTTCGAATAGAACAAGAGTCGTTCCATTCGACCGGCATCACGTTACCAACAGACGAATAGGTGACAACATGTACCAGCGGTAACAAAGCCTGTTGATATGACTGTTATGCTAGGAAAATGCGGTATGGTCAATTGTTACATTTCAAGATCGGTTCTTCAAACCACTGCAGGATTAAACACCCAAAACGGACTAGTGAACTGTTACACGGCGATTCGTCCTTTTGTAACATTAGACAAGTCACAACCTATAAGACCTTGTAAGCAAAATAACCCATTACACAGAAGAATATTCCTTTCACACCACGTCGTCGTTGAGTCATTTCCAGTAAATTCAATATTTATAGCAAAGTAGTAACGAATTTAAACCTGTTCTTATTGATACTTATCAGCACTAATGTGTTGCTTTTACGTTGCGAATTTCAACGAATGCGGCATCAATATTGTTACATTTCACAAGGTGCACTGCCTTAAAAGAACTGAAAGAGCTTTGCGAAGTAAGGGCGTGCATATCTATTACTAATGAAATACCAATACTCTGCACCGACTGTGAAAATCGTACATCACTTGCAGCGGGCAAACCAGATTTTCTTGTATTAACGGTGCATGTGGCTGACGACGTTATAGGAGAGTTGAATGACAGCGGGAGCGGAGGCTATTACTGCAGAACCAGCGATACAATCAATTGAGCGACATTTAGTTCCTTGTAGAGGAAAGGGCCATTATAATGGACAAGCTGACAGAGAAAGGTAGCTTCAATCACAGACATTGGGCTTCAGAATGTAGTAAATGTTACCTGAACATCATCTCAAATTACCAACACCCATAAGATCCATGCAAAGTGTGACATCACAGTACTAATTAAAAGAGCTTCAAGCATATTCCGCACATCTTGACTATTAATAGGATTACAGCGACCGAAATAATATCCCGTTTCCCTCCGCGTCCATGTACAAATAAGTCGAGCTTCAGTCCCCTATCCTTTTCCTCCTCCATTTACCCCCTCCAATTCAGCATCAGTCCCCATTTCCTGAACCCCCCGGACGTGTTATTTGCAGTTGAGACTTGTGACTGAGAGATTAAATCAGCACAGAGAACTTAGCGTGAAAAGAAAGAGAAGAAAAAAAGAGTGACCAAGGTTGAATCCTTCGATAAAAGAGTGACAATTTGCAAATTCGAAGAGCCGATATGAAGTTTGCTAGGTGGATTGATGTACCTGGTCTTTGCTAACCCCATGGAAGTCGTTCTCGATATTCTTGTCGCCACAGAACTCGGTGCACGCTTCTGAATCGTCGTCGGTGAATGGCGCTGTGTCGTTTGATTGGTCGGAAGAATACTGATCATCAAGTTCAACTTGCGTGTCTCGGGGTTTTCGCATGCAACGACGCTTGTTTGATCGTTGAGTGCCGTCTTCTTGTCCTTTTGTGTGGGGGTGGACACGCGACGTACGTGGTTCACAGTCCAATTCATCAGTATATTCAATTTCGTCTGGTTGAGAACTGATGAGCTGTGCTACCTGGGAAGATTCATCTTCAGCAGTCGAAGGATTGCAGACAAATGTATGAGTGAATGTCTTCCACGGCTCCTTTTCTCCATATTGTGGTGCAGGAGACTCTCTAATACAATGGAGACCGTCGGCGGTCTGTTCAGAACTCAATTGGGTGTCATTATTTGACGGCGTGGTGTCTTCTGGGAGTTGATTGATGACTTGCAATTCGTTGAACCACTTTTGGCAAAGGCGAGGGCCAAGGTCTTGACACAATCCGAAAAAGAGCTCTTTATCCATCTTCTCGAATATATCTGCACAAGCAGTAGCTGCCCGTCGTTCTTCCGCGTTCTGGAGCATCTTAACATATCCGGGGATGTCCAAGGGTTTCACTTTGCGTTCGAACAGTATATTCTGAAATGTAGTTTGAAGATCGGTAAATTCCGGCGGCGGTGAAAGGTCAACTCTCGCATCGCAAGTCTTCCACCTCTTAATAGTGTTATGGATTTGGTAATGTCGGCGCGAAGCCGCCTCTGGATCTTTCGCAAACATATCTGCGAGCAAACGGATTGTTGACGATAAGATGATTGGGTAGTTATGATTGAGAAAATCTTGTAAGGGAAGAGGTTGAACAAGGAGTATATCGAAAAGTTGACTCTCCACGTTGAAAGCGTTTTTTTCAATTCCCGAGGGCTACACTTAAATTTAAGCAGCCTGATTAGATAGGAGGTGACTAAATTAAAAAGGGGCTTATGCCTAATTCATCATGAAACCAAGACCTATTGCCTTCTCCATCAGTGTTGGTGGGTTTGAACGTTGTTGGTGGATATGGTGCACGGAACGTCCAATGCCAATCAAAACCTCATTAGAATTCAAAGGTTCTCGTCAAAGTGTTGGTGGCTGCTCTCCGCCAGCCACTGTTACCTTCGTACTGACGGCGGGGTCGCTGCCAACCAACAGAGACGATGCGCGACCAACGGAAAAAAAGGTCACACTCCATGGTCGAGACATTGCAATCAGAACATGACTCACCACGCCACACTCACAGACTACCCTTGTAAAGCTTATATGTCACACTGAAAATTGCGCCTAGGTCCAGGTCAAGTTAATGTTCGCACAGAAACACTCCAAGGTACTGGCACCGTGCTGCTGGCACATTTAGGCATGGGGCGGGTCTGCTAATCAGAAGGTCTGGTACAGCTGCCAAAACAGGAATACTGAGTCAAGATTAGGGAGGCTGTCCCTTGAGCTTGGACAGAGGGGGTAAGTACTGCATTATTGGTAGGTGCTTCTGGACGGCGACACCTGTAGCACGAACCATGTAGCCCAGACCATGGCAAAGACACCATGAAACACAGTGACTTACTTTAGGCGATAAAAGTGAGAATTCAGCGCTCAGACCAAAAGATGTGGAGGTTGCAAGTAGAATCCGGGTGACGAGTTCACTGCGGGGTGAATGATAGGGTGTTGCGCGGGGAACGACCGGCATTCCCGAACATCAAGATAGGAATTTCTGGGGATCTAAATATATCTGTTCCCCTGGGAGACTTCGGGTACTCCGTGGTGAAGGATTGGCAAGCAAAAAGATTCGCTGTTGGCATTTACAAGGTTCCGAAATATCACATGTGAAAGTTGAAGCCTGTAATGCTTAAATTACATATCGCCAAGATCCTAAGAAGCCAGTCATTCGACTCCTCTAGCACTTGCTTGTTGGAAATCGATCCGTTGATAATTGGGGGATCTTTTAATAGAGTCTGCTAAAGCCCTGATTGCGGTATGTCGGCGCGGACGACCGATGAGTCGAAGGCCTCAATCAAAATCAGTTTCTGAAGTGCCATTTCTCTTCATGAGCCGCACGAGCCTGGGACAGGGCATAATTTATTGTTCAAGCCAGGCGGAACAACTGTGTTTGGAATATTAATCAGGTGATACAGCAAATAGTGTAAAGCCGGGAGCATTTCACATTGTCAGAAGGATTAAACCGGCTCAAAGGACTTGCTGTCACCTTTCCCTTGATATCATGTACCGGCAAGTGAATCAGAGCCACGGAGCTTTGAGTTACTCTATGTTACCAGGGTGAGCAGATAATATCTGTCAAGGGATGCCAGGGGAAAACAGCGAACTGTCCTTGGCCATCGGAGCTAAACCGGTTTTCAGAAGGAGACAGCCAGGACATCCGTGATGTGGGAACATAGCGGGTGTTGAATGCGGCTCGATAAAGTTTGACGTTCATCCCTTTTAGCCGCTCGAGTCGTACGTATCAGGCTCGGTGGTATATTAAAATCGCCCTCACGCCAGGATAGGAAAGAATCAAAGGGCTCGGAAAGCCAGCAAGGCCCTCGAGCTTAACAGTGCAATTTCCGTTTGCGTAGTATTGCACATGAAGCCTGGAGGGTGATAGTCGGTACCTAGAATATTATAAGGATAGTTCTAAGCGAAAGGTCCTGTGTTGTACGTGGAAGTGGACATCCCGGAAGCCTCAATTGCCTGCTACACACGTGATAATTCGAGCTAGTGTCGAAACATCCTTTTGATCTCTTTGCGAGTATATAACCCTTTACCATCCAAAACGAGCCACGTACGCTTGGAGTATATTTTCCATCCCTCATCTTCTCCTTTTCCTTCAACCCATATACCATCTTCATTTATGGTCTCCCAGTCATATTCCGAAAAAGTGTTACCACAATATAACTCCCTATGTGCCTGAACTGGTGTTTCAGTGACAATTCCCGTACACCATTTACAGTAGGAACCAGGCTCGCGGTTCACAATATGTTCATGCATAGACTTATTATAATTAGCGAATGACACTGGTGGGCAAAAAGGCTGGCTAGGTCTTACGCAAGCATACCCAACTTTCTTATTATCGCGTTCAAAGCGACCAAGCGCTTCTTGAATTTTTTGGGGAAGTTTGTCTTTGGGGAGTCTCTCTTGCGTCATTGTCCTATACAAAGAATGAGAACTCGAGAGTTATTAGAAGCCAGAATGATTTAAAAAGAAGATTGTTACCTCTACCTTAGTGGAAGCTCTAATGCCCTTTATATGTGGAATCGCTGTGGGTGAAAGTTTATATCAATGAAATGATACTAGTAGATAAGAAAGATAAACGTCGAGTCACAACGCCTTGTTTAATAGCCAGCAATATCTAACCATGTTTGAATTTTCAATGGCCAAGTTGCGTGAAGGTTGTGTTGGTTGATGTCAAGGGTGCACTCGTTTCTGTGTCAGGAGTTGTCACCAATAGTTTCTTCTCCAAGCAGCTAGGGTTAGCTAATGCTTGAAAGTGACACTGAAAGTAGAGAGACGATGAGTTGGTGAACTGACAGTTAGAATGCCCCTGAAACGCCACCGACTCTTGGCCAGCAGAAATGGAGCCGTCGTTGAGTAGTCAAGCGGCCGAACCTTGTGGGTATGGCTGCATATCGCTGTGACGTGCGCGCACGCCCGAATGATAAGGCTCGTGGAATTGAGCTGCCGTGAGAATCTGCAGGCCCCATGTATAAGAATGTACCCTGATAATCCTGGTACCCTTTGCTGGGGGCTGAAGTGACCACACTGTCACCAACGCGTACATCACGACCTCTCAGTTACAAACGGGAGGCTGGACAATAACTAACGACTGTCCGCACGGGCACGGATTCTGCCGCTAGGTTCTTCGATTCAGGTGAAGCGTATGGCACGGTGGGGTGTCCAACAGCAGCCCTTCGGAGTACGCGCTGCATCAAAGACAACCATGTACACAGACTCCGAGTCATGCCGGTCAACATGTTCTTCTAAATAATGAAGGCCAGACTCTATCAGGGTTGCGTACGGCTGAAATCTACGCACTTGTTCGGATGAGGGGGTTAGAAACATCACAGAAGGATTGAGCCCCGTCATCCAGGGGTACATGACAATTGTAAACTTCAGAGTGGTGCGACCTGAACCAGCGGGTACTGCGGTCAGACACTTTGGTAAACTTTGAGGCCAGATTCTGAGCTGCGACTATCTTTACAGGCCCATTTGCAAGACTTGGATCCCTGTTGGAAACTTCCATGTCTGTACAAGCATCATACAAGCGCCTTATATGTGAATAATCGTCAGGTTAGCCGCGTGTTCCACACAATGACCCTCGACAGTCACTACATCTGACGGGCCCAAGGTCCAAGCTCAGACTGGCAACACGGCTTTGTACAGCAGATGGACAGGCTCCATAGATTTTTCCCAATAGAATGGCTCTGGAGGCAAACTTCGATTCGATAAAGAGTCTGGTCCCCAGCCGAAAGCTGCAGATCTTGATTTCGGATCAATTTAGAGATCCGTTCACAACACTTGCAGTCCAAACATATCTTGATGCGGGCTTATGTACTCCCATGAGCACTTGAATGTTGTGGACAGTGGTACCACACCCTGTTTGGACGAAACAGCAGCTGTCTCAAGCGTGACAAAAAGTACGATGGCCTTTATGAATACCTTCGGGGTATACTCAAGTCACACCAGGTAGTCAAACCAATGAAATAATGTGAGATATACTCAGAACGACAAGGAGTTGGCACGGCGTTTTTTCTCTACCTTGCAATGCATAATCTTTGAAAGGAGCGGTGTGATAGAATATTTTAATCACAATGGGGTTGGCCGTATCATTGAGGCTGACCGCTTGTAGATTTGAGATTCCTTTTCCGTATCGAGTCCCAGCCTAACCCTAATGAAGGACGTGTCGCACTGCTGTATAAATAGTTAGCATAGATGCCTGGCTGACGTAGTGATTCCGGGTCACTTATCAATTCCATGTGAGAGTGGATATAAAGACCGCTGAAGCCGTTGGTAGATTGTAGATTCCTTATTCTGACTTCAGAACATATCACCGTTTGTCTTACTCCTGGATCACCAGGTCTCGAGTAACTGCCAAAAATGGAAACTCTACTCCTCCTTCCTGATGGCCAGAGAATGATGCCAGAAATATTTGGTGAGGGCGGCACCTTTGAAAGAGGCAAGACATTTGGCCCACTTCATGTCAACTATGGAAAGGAAGTGATTCGAAAGGGTGAAAGTATGAGTTATGGGCCCAAATCTAAGTTTGTTTACTAAGATTTACCAGGAATGGTTGTTTGCACCGGATCGAGCCAAAGCACGGAGACGAATTCTGAGCCAGACTTTCTTTATATCGATGGAAACGCCGTGGCATTGAACCTATACGTACCTGAGGGCTTTGCATCGGTGCTTACCGTTAAACCAAGGAATTTCTATCTAGCAATTTGGTCTATGGATGATCCACCCATTTGCGTTGCCGTATTCAAGATTAAATATGACGAACCCAGCAGTCAGACTTCTACAGAATACCTTCGTTCTAGATTGACTTATAACGTTACCCAGGATGAAGGTCGTTCTCGAGATGACGAGAAGAAGGGTCAAATGGCTACTCACAAGGTCGCTCCCGGTCAAGAAAAAGTTTGTATTCTGATATTTTCTTCTTTAAGCATCGCTCACCTGTGTAGATTGCACTGGTGCCTTACCCTACCGGCGGGCATATTGACGGCCATACTCAAGATACTTGGCATGGCAACATCTTCAATCGAGCTGAGGGATGCTACGTATTTGTCCACAACGATAAGACCCAGATCTTCGAAATATGTCTATCGCAGGAGATGGTAGCCGATCTCGAAATCGAGAAGAATCCAAAGGAAGAGCTACAACACGATATGGCGAATGCTGGTACTGCGTTCAGATGGTAGTGACCAAAGCAGTCGGGTTGTCCCCTCTTTTGAAGGTTCATTTCAGAAATCTACCAAGACAGGTCGACGGCGACGGATTGGGAACATTTTGTACCAAGTTGGGAGCTGTTCAGTGACTTGAAGTCAGGGGAGCCTTTAATCGCTGTCACCCAACTCCGGTCAAAGCATTAAAACCCGGTTTACCAGCTCTTGAAAAAATCTCCAAGACTCCAATACATCAGTCATGTCAAACCCACCTTCGCAAGTCGGATATCTGAAATTCTAGATAGCATTGGGGTGTACTCGAATTGAGTGGCATGTCGACTCTAGATACTGGCTTGCATTCCAGCCTTCCCGTGAAATTGTGCCCAGGGGCCATTGCGCTTGTTCTTCGTCGCAAAAGCATGTATTCTAGGCAAATGATTGGGGTACAACAGAAATTTTCCCGTTCGATGGCTTGTGCTGAACGAGTTGATGCTCACGTTCACCCTTACTGACTGATTAGCGATTCGACTCGTAGGAAGAACATGGTGTGCACTAACACTGCATTGACCACAGGGTCATGGTTGTTGCTTTTTACGATGCCAAATGATCATCAATTTCCCATTCATTGTCCGTCACCGTTTCTCAAACCAAGTATTTAAAGTGATATGCAACCCGACAAGATGCAGCGAGACAATTACTTACGAGCCGCACCAACACTGGTTCGTTGACGCAGCTTCCTCGCACATTATATGCCTCTCCCGTCACTTTTGTCTTACAATTCACACTTCGACCACTCCGCGTAACTCAGACCTCACTTACACTGAAAATGGGATCTCATGCTCATTTGGATATTGTGCTGCCAGTCATCCTTGGCGTTACTATTTTCGTTGTCTTTATCTTTTGTTTGGTGTATTTCGCTAAGAGAAGAGGCATCTATTATAATCCGGGGTCAGACGAGGGGTCCCTCAATCATTCGGTCCATGTGCCAGCTCAAAGCTCCAAGAATCAGACGTTGGGAACCAATGAAACCTCTCCCGCCTCAGCTGTCTCCCCTCAAAGGCTCTCAACCGATAAACGACAACGAGACTGGGGAATCCTTCTCCCCTGTAAAGATGTCCTTCATCTGGCTGATAAAGGCATTCAATTCAAGATTCAGCTGTTCCATGGGAAGGTACAAGTCTACATAAACCCGAAAGTAATAAGAAACGAAGTTTGGGACGAGTTCGGGGAAGAGAAGCTTAGCATTGAGGCAATTATTACTCATGTTGGAGTGCCAAGCAAGGTTCAGAAAGAGTTCAAGAACATCGGGATGAATATCTATGAGGTTAAAAGCCAGAAATGGAAGTTGATGCGGGCTGATATTCAACAAATTGTAAAGTCGCATATTAACCCTGAGGCTAGCAAACTACCAAGTAGAATATACAGGCAGGTATGTAAGAAGATAGGATTATAGAAATTACTACATCGTTCTTAGCTTGAACCGCCCTGGGCCTACTTTATTTACATAGCTCTACATCTGACTTGTATCTCCTGCTTTCATCGCTTGCTCAGCCTCAGAAGTTCGAATCCTACTCGCATGGCTTCGACTAGCTACTCTATTGGGTTACAGACCTCAAGCGTGTTGAGCCGGTGGGGCAGCCTGCAAGGCCCAGCGTCGGCCTTTTGAGCTGGGATGATATTATACATCGCTAGAGCGTGTCAGCCTCATAGTTATCATTGGCTAATGCTCATAGTACTCACACATCTTGGTCTTCCCATCTTGGTAGCATTTCGATACTCTCCATCCGGAGTTCTGGATTATGCGCTGAAAGTCCTCCGCTGTGTACTTATTAGCATGCAAACCAGGGGAATTCAGTTCTGGCATGTGCTGAAGGGGTACAACGAAACATGTGACACTGAGGCAGATCAGTAATTTCGCACTGAAGTTTCCACCGTTCATCGTCAAATTCTGTCCACCCTAAAAGCCTGTTTGCCTGATCCCAGCCACCTCTCACGAATTCAGTGAATTGAGTCGTGTGATAGGAGATTTCCAACTCCTTCTTCTCCACCGGCTCATGCTGACCGACGATGAGCTGGTCCACCACCTCGTGCCAACCTTGTAAGATTCGGTGAAGTTTTTTGGGTTCAAAGTCGGTCAATGTGGAGGAGCATGAGATACCAACTTTCTTCCCTGGCATATCCATCGCTACTCTCCTTGCGTCTTCGAAACTTCCGTGGAGCCCATAGCAGTCCACGTGTTTATATCGCTTACTTAAGCGCTGAACATGGCTTTCAAGTGAAGCCCTGTTGACATCGACTGCGAAATAGCGACAAGCCTTCTCTGATTTCTCGAGCTCGTTGAATATCGGCAGTAACTTTTCAGAGTCCCTTTTCCAAAGTCATCATGTGGCCATTTAGTAGAGAATATAAGTCTATAGTGTACCCAGAGCCAAGGTCGAATATGATGAGTTCATGTAATAGGCAAAGCTGTTGAGCCAGCTCAGAGGCGTGTTCTCCCAAGATAATTCTTTCCCCAGTAGATTGGGAAGATGTGCCCCCTCCTGGCCAGGAAGATCCAATATAGCAGACCTCTTTACCGAGATAGTTGCCAAGGTACATGGAGTTCTTCAATTCCTCCTGGATGTGCTGTGTTGTGACATCCCCTCCAATATCCTGTACTTGCCCGGGTCGTAAATCGACAAGCCAGCTGACTAGCTCTGGAGTGATTTGTTGTTCTTTCTGAGGCTTTGCAGGATATGCTTTGATTCCAGTCATATGGAGGGTCATTGATCAAGGAGGACGTTGTGCTGGAGGAGGACGCTGAAACTGCGGTTTGACTGAAATACACCCCTACTTATATTATTTGCTTAACAGCACCATAATGACTAAATGAGTTACTAATTATGCAGAAGGTAATACAGGGAGCCCGGCACCATAATGCGTCTATGATATTACCTATCACACTGTACGGTTCTAATTGGAAATACAAAAATCTCTCACTACATTAAACCTGCTGTTTGCTGGACCGTCATGACACAATCTTACCGTGCTGTATCAAAAAGGGCAACGTACTTGCAACGGAAAGAACAGTCCTTCGGTAAGCTTCTTCATGCGTCATTGCTTCATTTGACCGATGTTGCCAATACCGGTCAACAAATCCATCACACCAGTGTACCGGCGGTGGCCTGGTAATAGGCATAGCAATCTGGGCAACGCCAGGTGGAAGACGTATCAACGTCTTTTGAGCAGAGCCTGCTACCACCTCTAATACACTTCGCCGATTGATTTGCGTGTCGCCGTGTAGAAGATAAGTAAAGTCGCAAAGGTAGCAAGCGTAGACAGGTTCTATGGCCGGCTCAGGTGGGTCGAGAAGGTAAAGATAAGCGCGCAAGGTATTCAGACACAAAATAGATTGCTCCAATGATTGTAGTTGTTCCCGCATTCTTGTCAAGGTGCGGTCGTATATACTCTGGCCTTCTGTGGAATTCATCCATGCCGTGGTAACTTCTGGTTCTAGTCCATTCTTGACAAGATAAAGAAGGAACATCATTATATGGTTCTCTTCCCCCCGCAATGCCGGCAGATGAAGCATATAGGTATCGCTACTGCTCCTATTTAGTGTCAAGTTTGATAAGGCAGAGAAGGCAATCTTACATCACAGTGATGGCATCCATCACTACTTTCCGCTTGAGCCCATTGACTAATGTCGCTGGTAAGGTCTCACGGTAGGGAACAGGAATTCCAATTGGCAAGAAAATTGGGAGGTTAACAGACAACTCCGAAATTTCGATGTTTGAGTATCCCGACTGGATGAGGCGCTCTCGTACTTCGTGTGCACCTAAGGGCCTAGGGATCTGCATTCTCCCATGCATTCTGTTTGACCTTTCGGACTCGCCTTCGTCCTTGGCCTCGAAAACACAACGAAGGGCCCGACCAAGTATGCGACAACTGTCAGTGATGGTCCTCTCTTGGTCTTGCGGGGTCCCTTCTGGGTCGTGCTGATAATAGAGAACACGCGCCTGGTGACCAGCAAATTCCAGCAGTCCACGGACCAGTAATATTTCGTGCATCTCTTCATCGGTATTCTCGACTATGTTTTCAGTTGCCAGGGATGCCCTCATCTCCAAGTATTTTTCCCACCCATCTTGTCCTTTCTTCTCAAGGAGTTGAGATACGTCGTCGCTGTTCAGATCTTGCACGAAATGTAGTTCAAGAAGCAGGGATAACAACGTAAACTGATCGCGGACCTCCGGTTCTGACACCTGTGATGTGTTAGCAATGAAATCATTCCGCAGACCATGCACTTACTCCTAGGTGATAACCCAACAGTGCCCACTCAAGTGGCAGTCGGTCGGAATTGACGGGGATGATTTTCATGTAATACCGATATAGCGCGAGACCAGTGGTGGCAACGCCTTCGACGGCCCTCCCGAGGACATCAGACCGGGTCTTCCTTTTCGCTGCCTCTAGGCCGTATTTTTCTATATTTTTATTATTTGGCGTGAAAATGTCGAGGAAGACGTCGTCTCCGGCTTCGACTTCACGCAAGATGTATTGTCTGTATATCTCGTTGAATTTTTGTCGAATGCGAGAGGTAACAACCACGACACAATGACTATCGGGAAGTGACCCAACAGTGTAGACAGAGGGCATCTTCCATGCAGGAAACTCGGAACCCTTCTCATCACAGCGGATGATGTGGGCATGCCAAGTTTTATTGTATTTTGGCAGCTGGAAAAGGTCATACTGTTGCACCGGATGAGGAACAACCTTCTGATAACAGTAAGCCACTCTTCAGACTGACCATGCAATCAGTGCAACTTACCACGGTTCTTTGTTCCGCACATGTGACTGGTTCATATGGTGGTAAAGCGTCCTCTTCCATTGTGCTCGGTAAGAAAAGTCCAACCCGATACTGGAGTTCAAGCAGAATGTGATTGGTATGCAGTTGCGTGGGGGCAACGCGGACAAGGCAACCGAATGTGACTGGCAAAGTGCAATTATGTGGAAAGCTAATGGGTTTATGTATTTTCGAGGCCCGTCATCCTTGGCTGGCGATTCAACCCCAGCACGTACTGAGGGGTGAACTGCTTGAAATGCTTGAAGCTTGGATGTCGTTCTCCGGTCAAAACTGCAAATTACGCGTACGTGCAAAGGGGTCCTCGGGGGGGGGGGGGGGGAGGGGGGAGGAATATAACACCCTTGACGGGTTTGGCTTACACCAAAATTCGGTGGCGACCCCCCGATTTGGCGGTCGTTTTGTATTTTCCCCCCCTAAGGGGTGTACCTGTACTTGAATTGTGTGGAAGCGGCAGCGAATAGAGCTAGGTACTGCCGCGCTAGTCTACTCGTGCATATGCACTTCACTACACGGACCGTGTTATCACAGCTTATGCGACAACCCTGTCGCCTCCCTGTTCCCATATTTCCACATCATGAATTACCCACTTTTGTTTCTGAACTTTGAGAGTTCAGAAAGAAAGGTGGGGTATGTTGAGGCACCCAGCTCTCCGGCATGCCCACCCTTCCTTGTCTCGTTTGACCTCAGCAAAGCTCCATCATGCAATTGAACGATGGAGAGAACCGACGCCATGAGCTCGAGAAACAGTCACCACATATCGCCCGACGAGGTGCTCAACGCACCGAAACTTGCAAGTCAAGGTGAACAACGGCTCCGAACCATTGTACACGGAGAGCCAAATAGCTTCACCTTCCACATACCATTCGAATACCAGCACTGGGTATTGGTTGAATTCCATGTTAAACCCATTACTTCAGATCTTGCGCAACTTCCATTGTATGCTGTGAATGGTAGCTTCACTCCTTCTCACGATTCTATAAATTCCAGCCAAGTTCTTACAGCGGCTCAACTGGTTGATGATACATACATACGAGTCACGTCTCTGAGACTGACCGAAGATTTGTATCCTTTACCGCCATCATCTGCAAGTTGAACATATGCTAATCTTCGTAGTTTTGGGCGGCAAGCACCACTCACGTCTGGCTCGTCATTCTATTCGCCAACGTCAAGCACTCTCGGTCTCGAACAGCACATCGCAATCGGTCCAAGAAGCATTCGCGCGGCGAACCAACAGTCCACACACACGATTCCCTTCATAAAGCCAACCTTACCTGAGACTCACGCGAACTCTCAGGACATGATTGTACTTGGTAGAAAGACGCATGGTACCGAGAGCGGAGGCTGCGAGCCCGGTGTTATATCCTCGACCGGTCAGGGACAAGAGAGTCTGGATAAGATTGTGAGCGGTCTGGTTAAGGCCGTGCTATCCGGGCAAAGGAAAGGAAGAATATCACAAATTGGAGTGATTAAGTATCACAATGTCATTACACAGAGACTTTTGGACTGTGCCAACGATCAAAATCTCAACGACTATCTGGATTACCTTGAGGGAGCTCTGCGTGGAAGAATTCGCATCGAGAAGCACGAATCGAAGATAAGGATGTGGAATATCCGGTTCTCCTTGTCCTGTTTACGAATGGTCAAAGAACAGGTAGACAATAGCCGCAAGCAAAGGTCATCGAGGGCAGCTAAGATAGTTAACGATATTGTTAATCGTCTCTTGATTACCGATGGAGTTAGGGCCTGGGGTGTATATAACGGGTTTTCAGGTCTAGGAATCCCTACTGTTCAATAAACGAGCTGGGCTAACAATTTCCAGCGCGAGATTACAGATTGTCCAAAGCATCTGAAGTGACTCAGCTTCATGCAGAATATATCGCCAAGTAGGCAGCAGAACAACTTCGTGACAAAGTCGCTGCCTCTCTAGATTCTTTCCAAGTTCCATTCTCCGGCTTCTGGCTTCATACTGTCACAAAGATCTCGTATGTTCACACTTTTGGGTCTTGAACCTAGCTGTTTTATAACACTAACGACAGATATGCTACCATTTGTGACTACATTGGGTTATCCAACGTTGCTGAGTTGAAGTCTGTAACTGATACAGAAGTTCTAATGTCAGTGGATATTCCAATGTCCTGGATAAGCAGGCAGTGGTTCGATCCGCGAGACCGCAACCTGCCTGAGCCTGCTGTCTCAAATTCGGACGAAGGTGTTGGTCAAAATAACAGCGTGGGAGAGACCTTGGCCATGGAAACCGATGTGGACTTCACCGCAGACTTTGATCATATTTTATGCGAACCTGGCATATTTGACCCTAGGTTTGCATTTCCGACGTAAAAGAATTGCTACATTTAATTGGTATCTTTCTTCTCGGGGGCAACCTTGTTTGTCTGATGGAGAGCGCAAAGCATACATACATCCTTATTCCTCTCTGGTAGGCCACCATTATCCCTCCATGATAGGCGCTCCCCTCCCTCAAGAATGACTATATCGCCTACTTCGAACTCGTTAGAAGATCTAGCAAACACCGGCCCGCCTATAGGAGATTGAATCGAGACGCTGAATTTCTGCGAACCTAAGGACTTGGTTCTCATGGTTATTTCCTCGTCAGCAACCACAGTACCTTCTTTGTCCTGCGTGGACTTGGGCCTGGGAATGAAAATCACAACTGAAATCCGATCATCTTGAAGCTGGACATCCCCTGATTGAAGCAATAATATCTGGGGCCCGAGGTAGACGGGTTTCTTAATATTGAAACTTCTTTGTCTGGCCCAGTCGTTTACTTTTTCATTCTTTATGTTGATTAGCAAGAATAATAAATTGGCATGGCTGTACATACATATGTTTTGTAAAATAGGGTGAGGAGGCGAAAGGCCGATTCTGGCATGAGCCCGACAGGCAGCTTCATGAGATCTTGCCTTTCTCTTTCTCTTGTTAGATCTTCCAAGTCACAAGATACTTGTCCTGTCGAGCGTTCGAAAGCTGCATCGCGTCGTAGAATTAACATGGTGAAAATTGTTGGCCTTTTATTGAAACAGCGACAAAAGCATTATGGGCGCGCCGCTACTATATATCACGCGATCGGCGCGCTGGCGGTGTATGCTGGTGTAAGTGCAGATAGGAAATTGGGCTGTGACACGCACGGTCTTGAATCCTGAGTTGTTTCTCTTTTTTTCAATCATCAATGGCACGTGGACTTGTCCAATGAACCCACATGACACAGCTCACGTCATCCAGTATTCTAAAGAGCCAATCAGAGTTGCGACTCACGGTGCTCTCAACACTGGCTTATACGTAGATATAAATCTTCAACCATGTCATCTTGAGCAGTTCTACGTTCGAATTAAATACACTCATTTGAAACCCATGTCGCGCGTGACATCTTGTCCCAGCCTTCAGCTCTACCATCATCTTGGCTAGAGTTACTTGAATATTCAGTGTCTTTGATGTTCTCTTTGCCTGTATCTGAGCCATTGACAGGAGTAGTTTCACCGTTTGTCTTTTCGTCCTGTGCCGGGACACATAGCAATGCTTGTAACTTAGGTGAGCTTCTGGGGTTGGAAGAAGCCATCGCCAAGAAAATACAAAAGCTAATACAAGGCCATTGGTAAGAAGCACTGCTTTTATCCTTATCTTGCTGGCCACTCACATGTGTTCAATATATTTTGACTAAGAACTGCCCCTGATACTGGGCGAAATGCAAAATGGATCAAGGAAAACAAAGTGGCAGAGATGCTACTAAACGCCAATAACCCAGAGTTATAGAAGCTAGAAGTACAAGTTCTCAATGGGGCTTAAATTCCATGAAGTGACTATGGCTCTGATCATTGCAATTTAATGGAGAAGAAGGGGGGTTCTTATACCTGTTTGTGGCCGGATATCAAGGAATATGTCTTGTGTCTCTTCTCAACCATCAACCTGGACGAATTGAACACGTCAGGAAATTATTCTTCTTGAATCACCGTTTCAAATTCCATGAAGATTTCAGCCTAGTTCCATGTTCCATGCGCGTTGGCCGCGACCTCGCTCGGTGTTGTATTGGCCTGCCGCAACTGTTGATATGGGCCGTTCAAGCTATGTTCCTCCCAGGGGTGTGTGTGATGACTGGAGAACTGGCCATACGGAAGCGATTCAAGCTGCCGCAAAGCTCCCTTGAGCTGAGTTGTAGGGCTCTCTGTCATCCACTAGCGAAGCAGGACGGCCAGGTCAAGAACTGGCCAAATATTTTAGCTTAGTGAGTTGCATGTATTAAGCTCTATGATTCAATTTGAGGCAATAACACTTTGTGAGCAATAATATGCCCTATTAGGTAGTAAATATAATGAAATAAATTTTATAATAGATTTATTAAGCTCATACTTACTGGGCCTTGCTTCTTGTCAAAACTATAAGACAGTAACACAACGAAGTACAATATGGACATTGCACAGGATGGTAAGCTGGGCGCTGCATGAGATGGGCACTGCACATGATAATTACGGCACAAGATAGGTCCTGCCCAAGAAAGGTAGTGCCCAAGACGGGTAGTGCCCAGGATGGGCATTGCGTCGGTAGGGCACTTCATTGGCTGTGCGATTCTTCTACTACCAAAACTAACTAGTATCTTTTGAGATTGCAACATGGTATGGCATGAGATATACCTATGTCATGTGCCGCACAGGCCTGAGTGAGCCCATATTCGAGGTTCGCAAGAGCGGTCAAGCCTGCGACAAACCAGCAGTTGCTGAGCTTTCCCTGCTTCACATCTCCACCATCTACATTCTTCATGAACGTAGGCAGCGAAAAGATTTCATGTACTCTTTTGACGGCGCCAGGCGCATTTGGCTCTGTGTCGGGGCCAGATATCTCACCGAGATCAAACATTGTCTGCCGAAGCCCATTCAGACAGTGACCTTGATCCGCAAAATCAAATACCTGAGCTATACAATTAACTACCAGGAACCAACCCTGTGTCTGTAGGTCACTATGAGTACTCACAAGATCCCAGTCACGGTCTCTGTATCTCATATTCACCCGCCTACACTCTTTGATGATCTCGTTCACTTTTCGCTGGCACTCTGTCACCGCTCGGAGGCGCCCTTCAGTAAGCAACTCGTTACCATGATTATCGTTTGAAGAATCTTTTTCTGACTGATCCAGTGGCAGGATTGCCAGGGCGTGTTGAGGGCGAGGGCTCGAGAAGCATCTCCAAATATTGTTGATCGATGTCTGTGGCGACAACAGCGGTTTCTTGCTTTTTTTCTTTCTTATTTTCAAATCAGTCAAACCGCTTCGCGAAGAGCTTTCTGAGTCAGATGAGGTAGAATGTGCCATGTATCGTGGATGACACGGAGGAGAAGCAAGGGATGACAAGTTGGGGGGTTATAAACCAATTCTAACAACTCGGTTGAGCAATAGTGGTTGATAACGGACTCTCTGGAAGGCCAGAATGAGATATTTCCCTCAGAGTCTTCGCCCGCAAGCCTCATTCATCTTTATGTCCAATCTAGCGCGCCTCAACGTGAGCTCCAAGATCCAGAAACGGACTCTTTCAGGCTTGGTTGACCGAAACAGGAACTTCAGGCAATGGACATTCCCACGGAGCCAAGCATGAAATATCGACATTCCACATTCATGTCAACTCCCGAGTCTAGTTACCATCCAGTAGGTCGAACACTACATAAGAACGATCAGAGGCAGAAAATCCCGTCCCTTTTGACCGGTCGACTACGCTGTATAAGCTCCACAGCCCTGAGTGAGCATTAGGCAGTCCGCTTGTCTGAAGGCGTTGTTCAGGCGTTTAGTGCATCTGCTATGCCCAGCTTTGCCCGGCAACTATCGTCTCTGAGGTCATTGTGCACGGCCAAGATTTTGGCGCAACAGAGTCAAAAAGCCCAAGCTAGGACCAGTTAGCGGCCTGGGTCATTGATAGACATTCTTACCTGACAAAACCGGCCCTGCGAACAAGTTGAACCGCTTTTTGTGTTGGTAGCTACGAGACAGCATGGAAGACGTCCTCCGATACGAATGCTCACGCCTTAGGATGTTGTAGATAGAAGTGAATAATCATCCGATCCGTTATCATATTCTGCCTATAAACCACTTCCTGCTCCTCCTGTCATCGCGGCATGAGGGACTCGTTGCTTCAGATACGCCGTCTGGTTCTTGGCCATAGTAATGTGTTGACCGCAGGGTAAGCATACCTCAAAAGTACCGTCATCAGAATACTAATCCCAGAATGGCTTTCCCTTGGCAGGGCGCGTGAGCTCTGATAGCCACTTCCTGTGAGCACACGCCATTAAGCGTAGACAGCTGGCACCCAGCTTTGCCCGTCAAAAAGGCTTAGTAGAAGTATCTTTCTGATTTTAGGTGTTTTGTGAAAGAAGTGCAAGT